>NW_026016774.1:0-89455 GCF_020379485.1 Brassica napus | reverse complement strand
TTTATTAAACTTCCCTGGTGATTCTCCACCACTTTATGTATCCAAATCAAGCTTTTTCACAAGTGATTCATCCTGGTTGATTGGAACGATGAAGAAGCTTGGCTATTCTTCCCAACTGGGAAACTGGAATCACCTGATTTGAAAGTGGATAACTTCTTCTTCTTGCCAACTCCTATGAGATTTATTCAACTTCCTGTGATATCTCCCACCACTTATGTATCCAAATCAAGCTTCTCACAAAGTGATTCATCCTGGTTTTGATTGGAACGACGAAGAAGCTGTGCTATTCCCAAACTGGGAAACTGGAATCACCTGATTTGAAAGTGGGATACTTCTTCATCCCCAACTCCTATGAGATTTATTCAACTTCCTGGTGATTCTCCACCACTTATTTATCCAAATCAAGCTTCTTACAAAGTGATTCATCCTGGTTTGATTGGAACGACGAACAAGCTGTGCTATTCCCAAACTGGGAAACTGGAATCACCTGATTTGAAAGTGGGATAACTTCTTCATGCCAACTCCTATGAGTTTATTCAACTTCCTGGTGATTCTCCACCACTTTTATCCAAATCAAGCTTTTCACAAAGTGATTCATCCTGGTTTGATTGGAACGACGAAGAAGCTGTGCTATTCCCAAACTGGGAAACTGGAATCACCTGATTTGAAAGTGGGATAACTTCTTCATGCCAACTCCTATGAGATTTATTCAACTTCCTGGGATTCTCCACCACTTTATGTATCCAAATCAAGCTTCTTACAAAGTGATTCATCCTGGTTTGATTGGAACGACGAAGAAGCTGTGCTATTCCCAAACTGGGAAACTGGAATCACCTGATTTGAAAGTGGGATAACTTCTTCTTGCCAACTCCTATGAGATTTTTTCAACTTCCTGGTGATTCTCCACCACTTTTTGTATCCAAATCAAGCTTTTCACAAAGTGATTCATCCTGGTTTGATTGGAACGATGAAGAAGCTGTGCTATTCCCAAACTGGGAAACTGGAATCACCTGATTTGAAAGTGGGATAACTTCTTCTTGCCAACTCCTATGAGATTTATTCAACTTCCTGGTGATTCTCCACCACTTTATGTATCCAAATCAAGCTTCTTACAAGTGATTCATCCTGGTTTGATTGGAACGACGAAAAGCTGTGCTATTCCCAAACTGGGAAACTGGAATCACCTGATTTGAAAGTGGGATAACTTCTTCATCCCAACTCCTATGAGATTTATTCAACTTCCTGGTGATTCTCCACCACTTTATGTATCCAAATCAAGCTTCTCACAAAGTGATTCATCCTGGTTTGATTGGAACGATGAAGAAGCTGTGCTATTCCCAAACTGGGAAACTGGAATCACCTGATTTGAAAGTGGGATAACTTCTTCATGCCAACTCCTATGAGATTTATTCAACTTCCTGGTGATTCTCCACCACCACTTATGTATCCAAATCAAGCTTCTTACAAAGTGATTCATCGGTTTGATTGGAACGACGAAGAAGTTGTCCTATTCCCAAATTGGGAAACTGGAATCACCTGATTTGAAAGTGGGATAACTTCTTCATCCCAACTCCTATGAGTTTTATTCAACTTCCTGGTGATTCTCCACCACTTTATGTATCCAAATCAAGCTTTTCACAAAGTGATTCATCCTGGTTTGATTGGAACGACGAAGAAGCTGTGCTATTCCCAAACTGGGAAACTGGAATCACCTGATTTGAAAGTGGGATAACTTCTTCATGCCAACTCCTATAGATTTTTATTCAACTTCCTGGTGATTCTCCACCACTTTATGTATCCAAATCAAGCTTCTCACAAAGTGATTCATCCTGGTTTGATTGGAACGACGAAGAAGCTGTGCTATTCCCAACTGGGAAACTGGAATCACCTGATTTGAAAGTGGGATAACTTCTTCATGCCAACTCCTATGAGATTTATTCAACTTCCTGGTGATTCTCCACCACTTTATGTATCCAAATCAAGCTTCTCCAAAGTGATTCATCCTGGTTTGATTGGAACGACGAAGAAGCTGTGCTATTCCCAAACTGGGAAACTGGAATCACTGGAATCACCTGATTTGAAAGTGAAAGTGATAACTTCTTGCCAACTCCTATGAGATTTATTCAACTTCCTGGTGATTCTCCACCACTTTATGTATCCAAATCAAGCTTTTTACAAAGTGATTCATCCTGGTTTGATTGGAACGACGAAGAAGCTGTGCTATTCCCAAACTGGGAAACTGGAATCACCTGATTTGAAAGTGGGATAACTTCTTCATCCCACTCCTATGGATTTATTAAACTTCCTGGTGATTCTCCACCACTTTTGTATCCAAATCAAGCTTTTCACAAAGTGATTCATCCTGGTTTGATTGGAACGACGAAGAAGCTGTGCTATTCCAAACTGGAAAACTGGAATCACCTGATTTGAAAGTGGGATAACTTCTTCATGCCAACTCCTATGAGATTTATTCACTTCCTGGTGATTCTCCACCACTTTATGTATCCAAATCAAGCTTCTTACAAAAGATTCATCCTGGTTTGATTGGAACGACGAAGAAGCTGTGCTATTCCCAAACTGGGAAACTGGAATCACCTGATTTGAAAGTGGGATAACTTCTTCATCCAACTCCTATGAGATTTATTCAACTTCCTGGTGATTCTCCACCACTTTATGTATCCAAATCAAGCTTCTTCACAAGTGATTCATCCTGGTTTGATTGGAACGACGAAGAAGCTGTGCTATTCCCAAACTGGAAACTGGAATCACCTGATTTGAAAGTGGGATAACTTCTTCATGCCAACTCCTATGAGATTTATTCAACTTCCTGGTGATTCTCCACCACTTTATGTATCCAAATCAAGCTTCTTACAAAGTGATTCATCCTGGTTTGATTGGAACGACGAAGAAGCTGTGCTATTCCCAAACTGGGAACTGGAATCACCTGATTTGAAAGTGGGATAACTTCTTCATCCCCCAACTCCTATGAGATTTATTCAACTTCCTGTGATTCTCCACCACTTTATGTATCCAAATCAAGCTTTTACAAAGTGATTCATCCTGGTTTGATTGGAACGACGAAGAAGCTGTGCTATTCCCAAACTGGAAACTGGAATCACCTGATTTGAAAGTGGGATAACTTCTTCATGCCAACTCCTATGAGATTTTAACTTCCTGGTGATTCTCCACCACTTTATGTATCCAAATCAAGCTTTTCACAAAGTGATTCATCCTGGTTTGATTGGAACGACGAAGAAGCTGTGCTATTCCCAAACTGGGAAACTGGAATCACCTGATTTGAAAGTGGGATAACTTCTTCTTCCAACTCCTATGAGATTTATTCAACTTCCTGGTGATTCTCCACCACTTTATGTATCCAAATCAAGCTTCTCACAAAGTGATTCATCCTGGTTTGATTGGAACGACGAAGAAGCTGTGCTATTCCCAAACTGGGAAACTGGAATCACCTGATTTGAAAGTGGGATAACTTCTTCATCCCAACTCCTATGAGATTTATTCAACTTCCTGGTGATTCTCCACCACTTTATGTATCCAAATCAAGCTTCTTACAAAGTGATTCATCCTGGTTTGATTGGAACGACGAAGAAGCTGTGCTATTCCCAAACTGGGAAACTGGAATCACCTGATTTGAAAGTGGGATAACTTCTTCATGCCAACTCCTATGAGATTTATTCAACTTCCTGGTGATTCTCCACCACTTTATGTATCCAAATCAAGCTTCTTCACAAAGTGATTCATCCTGGTTTGATTGGAACGACGAAGAAGCTGTGCTATTCCCAAACTGGAAACTGGAATCACCTGATTTGAAAGTGGGATAACTTCTTCATGCCAACTCCTATGAGATTTATTCAACTTCCTGGTGATT
Organism: Brassica napus; assembly: GCF_020379485.1. Taxonomy (NCBI): domain Eukaryota; kingdom Viridiplantae; phylum Streptophyta; class Magnoliopsida; order Brassicales; family Brassicaceae; genus Brassica; species Brassica napus. Next base: position 85,569 of record NW_026016774.1, on the reverse strand, counting down.
CTCCACCACTTTATGTATCCAAATCAAGCTTCTTACAAAGTGATTCATCCTGGTTTGATTGGAACGACGAAGAAGCTGTGCTATTCCCAAACTGGGAAACTGGAATCACCTGATTTGAAAGTGGGATAACTTCTTCATGCCAACTCCTATGAGATTTATTCAACTTCCTGGTGATTCTCCACCACTTTATGTATCCAAATCAAGCTTTTCACAGTGATTCATCCTGGTTTGATTGGAACGACGAAGAAGCTGTGCTATTCCCAAACTGGGAAACTGGAATCACCTGATTTGAAAGTGGGATAACTTCTTCATGCCAACTCCTATGAGATTTATTCAACTTCCTGGTGATTCTCCACCACTTTATGTATCCAAATCAAGCTTCTCACAAAGTGATTCATCCTGGTTTGATTGGAACGACGAAGAAGCTGTGCTATTCCCAAACTGGGAAACTGGAATCACCTGATTTGAAAGTGGGATAACTTCTTCATGCCAACTCCTATGAGATTTATTCAACTTCCTGGTGATTCTCCACCACTTTATGTATCCAAATCAAGCTTCTTACAAAGTGATTCATCCTGGTTTGATTGGAACGACGAAGAAGCTGTGCTATTCCCAAACTGGGAAACTGGAATCACCTGATTTGAAAGTGGGATAACTTCTTCATGCCAACTCCTATGAGATTTATTCAACTTCCTGGTGATTCTCCACCACTTTATGTATCCAAATCAAGCTTCTTACAAAGTGATTCATCCTGGTTTGATTGGAACGACGAAGAAGCTGTGCTATTCCCAAACTGGGAAACTGGAATCACCTGATTTGAAAGTGGGATAACTTCTTCATGCCAACTCCTATGAGATTTATTCAACTTCCTGGTGATTCTCCACCACTTTATGTATCCAAATCAAGCTTCTTACAAAGTGATTCATCCTGGTTTGATTGGAACGACGAAGAAGCTGTGCTATTCCCAAACTGGGAAACTGGAATCACCTGATTTGAAAGTGGGATAACTTCTTCATGCCAACTCCTATGAGATTTATTCAACTTCCTGGTGATTCTCCACCACTTTATGTATCCAAATCAAGCTTTTCACAAAGTGATTCATCCTGGTTTGATTGGAACGACGAAGAAGCTGTGCTATTCCCAAACTGGGAAACTGGAATCACCTGATTTGAAAGTGGGATAACTTCTTCATCCCAACTCCTATGAGATTTATTCAACTTCCTGGTGATTCTCCACCACTTTATGTATCCAAATCAAGCTTCTCACAAAGTGATTCATCCTGGTTTGATTGGAACGACGAAGAAGCTGTGCTATTCCCAAACTGGGAAACTGGAATCACCTGATTTGAAAGTGGGATAACTTCTTCATGCCAACTCCTATGAGATTTATTCAACTTCCTGGTGATTCTCCACCACTTTATGTATCCAAATCAAGCTTCTTACAAAGTGATTCATCCTGGTTTGATTGGAACGACGAAGAAGCTGTGCTATTCCCAAACTGGGAAACTGGAATCACCTGATTTGAAAGTGGGATAACTTCTTCATCCCAACTCCTATGAGATTTATTCAACTTCCTGGTGATTCTCCACCACTTTATGTATCCAAATCAAGCTTTCACAAAGTGATTCATCCTGGTTTGATTGGAACGACGAAGAAGCTGTGCTATTCCCAAACTGGAAACTGGAATCACCTGATTTGAAAGTGGGATAACTTCTTCATGCCAACTCCTATGAGATTTATTCAACTTCCTGGTGATTCTCCACCACTTTATGTATCCAAATCAAGCTTCTTACAAAGTGATTCATCCTGGTTTGATTGGAACGACGAAGAAGCTGTGCTATTCCCAAACTGGGAAACTGGAATCACCTGATTTGAAAGTGGGATAACTTCTTCATGCCAACTCCTATGAGATTTATTCAACTTCCTGGTGATTCTCCACCACTTTATGTATCCAAATCAAGCTTTCACAAAGTGATTCATCCTGGTTTGATTGGAACGACGAAGAAGCTGTGCTATTCCCAAACTGGAAACTGGAATCACCTGATTTGAAAGTGGGATAACTTCTTCATGCCAACTCCTATGAGATTTATTCAACTTCCTGGTGATTCTCCACCACTTTATGTATCCAAATCAAGCTTTTACAAAGTGATTCATCCTGGTTTGATTGGAACGACGAAGAAGCTGTGCTATTCCCAAACTGGGAAACTGGAATCACCTGATTTGAAAGTGGGATAACTTCTTCATCCCAACTCCTATGAGATTTATTCAACTTCCTGGTGATTCTCCACCACTTTTGTATCCAAATCAAGCTTCTTACAAAGTGATTCATCCTGGTTTGATTGGAACGACGAAGAAGCTGTGCTATTCCCAAACTGGGAAACTGGAATCACCTGATTTGAAAGTGGGATAACTTCTTCATGCCAACTCCTATGAGATTTATTCAACTTCCTGGTGATTCTCCACCACTTTATGTATCCAAATCAAGCTTTCACAAAGTGATTCATCCTGGTTTGATTGGAACGACGAAGAAGCTGTGCTATTCCCAAACTGGGAAACTGGAATCACCTGATTTGAAAGTGGGATAACTTCTTCATGCCAACTCCTATGAGATTTATTCAACTTCCTGGTGATTCTCCACCACTTTATGTATCCAAATCAAGCTTCTTACAAAGTGATTCATCCTGGTTTGATTGGAACGACGAAGAAGCTGTGCTATTCCCAAACTGGGAAACTGGAATCACCTGATTTGAAAGTGGGATAACTTCTTCATCCCAACTCCTATGAGATTTATTCAACTTCCTGGTGATTCTCCACCACTTTATGTATCCAAATCAAGCTTTTCACAAAGTGATTCATCCTGGTTTGATTGGAACGACGAAGAAGCTGTGCTATTCCCAAACTGGGAAACTGGAATCACCTGATTTGAAAGTGGGATAACTTCTTCATGCCAACTCCTATGAGATTTATTCAACTTCCTGGTGATTCTCCACCACTTTATGTATCCAAATCAAGCTTCTTACAAAGTGATTCATCCTGGTTTGATTGGAACGACGAAGAAGCTGTGCTATTCCCAAACTGGGAAACTGGAATCACCTGATTTGAAAGTGGGATAACTTCTTCATCCCAACTCCTATGAGATTTATTCAACTTCCTGGTGATTCTCCACCACTTTATGTATCCAAATCAAGCTTCTTCACAAAGTGATTCATCCTGGTTTGATTGGAACGACGAAGAAGCTGTGCTATTCCCAAACTGGGAAACTGGAATCACCTGATTTGAAAGTGGGATAACTTCTTCATGCCAACTCCTATGAGATTTATTCAACTTCCTGGTGATTCTCCACCACTTTATGTATCCAAATCAAGCTTTTCACAAAGTGATTCATCCTGGTTTGATTGGAACGACGAAGAAGCTGTGCTATTCCCAAACTGGGAAACTGGAATCACCTGATTTGAAAGTGGGATAACTTCTTCATGCCAACTCCTATGAGATTTATTCAACTTCCTGGTGATTCTCCACCACTTTATGTATCCAAATCAAGCTTCTCACAAAGTGATTCATCCTGGTTTGATTGGAACGACGAAGAAGCTGTGCTATTCCCAAACTGGGAAACTGGAATCACCTGATTTGAAAGTGGGATAACTTCTTCATCCCAACTCCTATGAGATTTATTCAACTTCCTGGTGATTCTCCACCACTTTATGTATCCAAATCAAGCTTCTCACAAAGTGATTCATCCTGGTTTGATTGGAACGACGAAGAAGCTGTGCTATTCCCAAACTGGGAAACTGGAATCACCTGATTTGAAAGTGGGATAACTTCTTCATGCCAACTCCTATGAGATTTATTCAACTTCCTGGTGATTCTCCACCACTTTATGTATCCAAATCAAGCTTCTTACAAAGTGATTCATCCTGGTTTGATTGGAACGACGAAGAAGCTGTGCTATTCCCAAACTGGGAAACTGGAATCACCTGATTTGAAAGTGGGATAACTTCTTCATGCCAACTCCTATGAGATTTATTCAACTTCCTGGTGATTCTCCACCACTTTATGTATCCAAATCAAGCTTCTTACAAAGTGATTCATCCTGGTTTGATTGGAACGACGAAGAAGCTGTGCTATTCCCAAACTGGGAAACTGGAATCACCTGATTTGAAAGTGGGATAACTTCTTCATCCCAACTCCTATGAGATTTATTCAACTTCCTGGTGATTCTCCACCACTTTATGTATCCAAATCAAGCTTCTTACAAAGTGATTCATCCTGGTTTGATTGGAACGACGAAGAAGCTGTGCTATTCCCAAACTGGGAAACTGGAATCACCTGATTTGAAAGTGGGATAACTTCTTCATGCCAACTCCTATGAGATTTATTCAACTTCCTGGTGATTCTCCACCACTTTATGTATCCAAATCAAGCTTTTACAAAGTGATTCATCCTGGTTTGATTGGAACGACGAAGAAGCTGTGCTATTCCCAAACTGGGAAACTGGAATCACCTGATTTGAAAGTGGGATAACTTCTTCATGCCAACTCCTATGAGATTTATTCAACTTCCTGGTGATTCTCCACCACTTTATGTATCCAAATCAAGCTTCTTCACAAGTGATTCATCCTGGTTTGATTGGAACGACGAAGAAGCTGTGCTATTCCCAAACTGGGAAACTGGAATCACCTGATTTGAAAGTGGGATAACTTCTTCATGCCAACTCCTATGAGATTTATTCAACTTCCTGGTGATTCTCCACCACTTTATGTATCCAAATCAAGCTTCTTACAAAGTGATTCATCCTGGTTTGATTGGAACGACGAAGAAGCTGTGCTATTCCCAAACTGGGAAACTGGAATCACCTGATTTGAAAGTGGGATAACTTCTTCATGCCAACTCCTATGAGATTTATTCAACTTCCTGGTGATTCTCCACCACTTTATGTATCCAAATCAAGCTTCTCACAAAGTGATTCATCCTGGTTTGATTGGAACGACGAAGAAGCTGTGCTATTCCCAAACTGGGAAACTGGAATCACCTGATTTGAAAGTGGGATAACTTCTTCATGCCAACTCCTATGAGATTTATTCAACTTCCTGGTGATTCTCCACCACTTTATGTATCCAAATCAAGCTTCTTACAAAGTGATTCATCCTGGTTTGATTGGAACGACGAAGAAGCTGTGCTATTCCCAAACTGGGAAACTGGAATCACCTGATTTGAAAGTGGGATAACTTCTTCATGCCAACTCCTATGAGATTTATTCAACTTCCTGGTGATTCTCCACCACTTTATGTATCCAAATCAAGCTTCTCACAAAGTGATTCATCCTGGTTTGATTGGAACGACGAAGAAGCTGTGCTATTCCCAAACTGGGAAACTGGAATCACCTGATTTGAAAGTGGGATAACTTCTTCATGCCAACTCCTATGAGATTTATTCAACTTCCTGGTGATTCTCCACCACTTTATGTATCCAAATCAAGCTTTTCACAAAGTGATTCATCCTGGTTTGATTGGAACGACGAAGAAGCTGTGCTATTCCCAAACTGGGAAACTGGAATCACCTGATTTGAAAGTGGGATAACTTCTTCATGCCAACTCCTATGAGATTTATTCAACTTCCTGGTGATTCTCCACCACTTTATGTATCCAAATCAAGCTTCTCACAAAGTGATTCATCCTGGTTTGATTGGAACGACGAAGAAGCTGTGCTATTCCCAAACTGGGAAACTGGAATCACCTGATTTGAAAGTGGGATAACTTCTTCATGCCAACTCCTATGAGATTTATTCAACTTCCTGGTGATTCTCCACCACTTTATGTATCCAAATCAAGCTTCTTACAAAGTGATTCATCCTGGTTTGATTGGAACGACGAAGAAGCTGTGCTATTCCCAAACTGGGAAACTGGAATCACCTGATTTGAAAGTGGGATAACTTCTTCATGCCAACTCCTATGAGATTTATTCAACTTCCTGGTGATTCTCCACCACTTTATGTATCCAAATCAAGCTTTTCACAAAGTGATTCATCCTGGTTTGATTGGAACGACGAAGAAGCTGTGCTATTCCCAAACTGGGAAACTGGAATCACCTGATTTGAAAGTGGGATAACTTCTTCATGCCAACTCCTATGAGATTTATTCAACTTCCTGGTGATTCTCCACCACTTTATGTATCCAAATCAAGCTTCTTACAAAGTGATTCATCCTGGTTTGATTGGAACGACGAAGAAGCTGTGCTATTCCCAAACTGGGAAACTGGAATCACCTGATTTGAAAGTGGGATAACTTCTTCATGCCAACTCCTATGAGATTTATTCAACTTCCTGGTGATTCTCCACCACTTTATGTATCCAAATCAAGCTTCTCACAAAGTGATTCATCCTGGTTTGATTGGAACGACGAAGAAGCTGTGCTATTCCCAAACTGGGAAACTGGAATCACCTGATTTGAAAGTGGGATAACTTCTTCATGCCAACTCCTATGAGATTTATTCAACTTCCTGGTGATTCTCCACCACTTTATGTATCCAAATCAAGCTTCTCACAAAGTGATTCATCCTGGTTTGATTGGAACGACGAAGAAGCTGTGCTATTCCCAAACTGGGAAACTGGAATCACCTGATTTGAAAGTGGGATAACTTCTTCATGCCAACTCCTATGAGATTTATTCAACTTCCTGGTGATTCTCCACCACTTTATGTATCCAAATCAAGCTTCTTACAAAGTGATTCATCCTGGTTTGATTGGAACGACGAAGAAGCTGTGCTATTCCCAAACTGGGAAACTGGAATCACCTGATTTGAAAGTGGGATAACTTCTTCATGCCAACTCCTATGAGATTTATTCAACTTCCTGGTGATTCTCCACCACTTTATGTATCCAAATCAAGCTTTTCACAAAGTGATTCATCCTGGTTTGATTGGAACGACGAAGAAGCTGTGCTATTCCCAAACTGGGAAACTGGAATCACCTGATTTGAAAGTGGGATAACTTCTTCATGCCAACTCCTATGAGATTTATTCAACTTCCTGGTGATTCTCCACCACTTTATGTATCCAAATCAAGCTTCTCACAAAGTGATTCATCCTGGTTTGATTGGAACGACGAAGAAGCTGTGCTATTCCCAAACTGGGAAACTGGAATCACCTGATTTGAAAGTGGGATAACTTCTTCATGCCAACTCCTATGAGATTTATTCAACTTCCTGGTGATTCTCCACCACTTTATGTATCCAAATCAAGCTTCTTACAAAGTGATTCATCCTGGTTTGATTGGAACGACGAAGAAGCTGTGCTATTCCCAAACTGGGAAACTGGAATCACCTGATTTGAAAGTGGGATAACTTCTTCATGCCAACTCCTATGAGATTTATTCAACTTCCTGGTGATTCTCCACCACTTTATGTATCCAAATCAAGCTTCTTACAAAGTGATTCATCCTGGTTTGATTGGAACGACGAAGAAGCTGTGCTATTCCCAAACTGGGAAACTGGAATCACCTGATTTGAAAGTGGGATAACTTCTTCATGCCAACTCCTATGAGATTTATTCAACTTCCTGGTGATTCTCCACCACTTTATGTATCCAAATCAAGCTTCTCACAAAGTGATTCATCCTGGTTTGATTGGAACGACGAAGAAGCTGTGCTATTCCCAAACTGGGAAACTGGAATCACCTGATTTGAAAGTGGGATAACTTCTTCATGCCAACTCCTATGAGATTTATTCAACTTCCTGGTGATTCTCCACCACTTTATGTATCCAAATCAAGCTTCTTACAAAGTGATTCATCCTGGTTTGATTGGAACGACGAAGAAGCTGTGCTATTCCCAAACTGGGAAACTGGAATCACCTGATTTGAAAGTGGGATAACTTCTTCATGCCAACTCCTATGAGATTTATTCAACTTCCTGGTGATTCTCCACCACTTTATGTATCCAAATCAAGCTTCTTACAAAGTGATTCATCCTGGTTTGATTGGAACGACGAAGAAGCTGTGCTATTCCCAAACTGGGAAACTGGAATCACCTGATTTGAAAGTGGGATAACTTCTTCATGCCAACTCCTATGAGATTTATTCAACTTCCTGGTGATTCTCCACCACTTTATGTATCCAAATCAAGCTTTTCACAAAGTGATTCATCCTGGTTTGATTGGAACGACGAAGAAGCTGTGCTATTCCCAAACTGGGAAACTGGAATCACCTGATTTGAAAGTGGGATAACTTCTTCATGCCAACTCCTATGAGATTTATTCAACTTCCTGGTGATTCTCCACCACTTTATGTATCCAAATCAAGCTTCTCACAAAGTGATTCATCCTGGTTTGATTGGAACGACGAAGAAGCTGTGCTATTCCCAAACTGGGAAACTGGAATCACCTGATTTGAAAGTGGGATAACTTCTTCATGCCAACTCCTATGAGATTTATTCAACTTCCTGGTGATTCTCCACCACTTTATGTATCCAAATCAAGCTTCTTACAAAGTGATTCATCCTGGTTTGATTGGAACGACGAAGAAGCTGTGCTATTCCCAAACTGGGAAACTGGAATCACCTGATTTGAAAGTGGGATAACTTCTTCATGCCAACTCCTATGAGATTTATTCAACTTCCTGGTGATTCTCCACCACTTTATGTATCCAAATCAAGCTTCTTACAAAGTGATTCATCCTGGTTTGATTGGAACGACGAAGAAGCTGTGCTATTCCCAAACTGGGAAACTGGAATCACCTGATTTGAAAGTGGGATAACTTCTTCATCCCAACTCCTATGAGATTTATTCAACTTCCTGGTGATTCTCCACCACTTTATGTATCCAAATCAAGCTTTTCACAAAGTGATTCATCCTGGTTTGATTGGAACGACGAAGAAGCTGTGCTATTCCCAAACTGGGAAACTGGAATCACCTGATTTGAAAGTGGGATAACTTCTTCATGCCAACTCCTATGAGATTTATTCAACTTCCTGGTGATTCTCCACCACTTTATGTATCCAAATCAAGCTTCTTACAAAGTGATTCATCCTGGTTTGATTGGAACGACGAAGAAGCTGTGCTATTCCCAAACTGGGAAACTGGAATCACCTGATTTGAAAGTGGGATAACTTCTTCATGCCAACTCCTATGAGATTTATTCAACTTCCTGGTGATTCTCCACCACTTTATGTATCCAAATCAAGCTTTCACAAAGTGATTCATCCTGGTTTGATTGGAACGACGAAGAAGCTGTGCTATTCCCAAACTGGGAAACTGGAATCACCTGATTTGAAAGTGGGATAACTTCGTCATGCCAACTCCTATGAGATTTATTCAACTTCCTGGTGATTCTCCACCACTTTATGTATCCAAATAAAGCTTCTCACAAAGTGATATGATTTTTAGTAATGTTTAGAGTAATCTGAGTGTTTAGGAAAGACTAGAAACGATTTAGTGAAGATTAGAGTATGGAATGAGATTAGGAGTCTAATATGGAACCATTGAGATTTAATGACTAAGAGAGAGTCTCAAAACTTGCTTGATTTATTAATGAGTGAGGTTACATATTTATAAGGGAGACACAAGGGTTTACAAGAAGGGAAATCGCCACTGTTTAACCGTGTGGAGTCAATGGGAGCCTTTTGAATGATTGGCCAGGATGGCTCACATGCTTATGGCATCTTGGACTACTTTCCAGCCTGTTCCAGCCTGGCACGCGCGTCCCTTATCCTCCTACCAGTCTTATCCCTTCACTAAGCCCTTAAGGTAACTTCTACCTTGTTACGGTTTCACTTGGTCAGGTTGGGTAACTTCTGGTCGAGGCATTTAGTACGGACGGTACGGCCATGTACGGCCTTGTACGGCCGTCCGTACCATGCTTGCCCAAAGTCCCCTCATTCCTTTCTCCTCTTCTCTTCAACACCTTATCTCTTCATATCCATATACTCAACTCATCTCAACACTCCCCCTCAAGCTTAGCTTTGTGAAAGCTTAAGCTTGGACAGCCATGAGATCTTCCTCATTAAAAACCTCACCAAGGAAAACCCATTGGGACAAAACCTTAATGAGGGAAAAAGAGTAAAGATCTCATGACTAAGGGGATCAGCTGCTTCTCTTTCCAAGATCAATGAGGCCCAATCTGATATGAATGGACTCCATTGTCTTTTGCCTCGCAGCCTTGGTGAACACATCAGCCAACTGATCTTCACTCCTAGTATAACATGGCAAGATGACTCCTAGGACAATCATCTGCCTCACCTTGTGGCAATCAACCTCAATGTGCTTTGTTCTCTCATGGAACACCGAGTTGGAGGCTATGTGAATGGCGGCCTGGTTGTCACAATGCATTGTCATTGGAGTGTCTTGTGCTATCTCCAAATGCTTCAAGATGCCCTTGATCCAAACTAACTCGTTTGTAAGCTTCAGCATAGCTCTATACTCAGCTTCTGCACTAGAGCATGACACCACCTTCTGTTTCTTACTCTTCCAAGTCACCAAGTTGCCTCCAATGAATGTGCAATAGCCGGTTGTTGATCTTCTGTCAGCTCTATCACCTGCCCAATCAGCATCACAATAGCCCACCACTTCTGTGCTTCCATTGCACCCCATCCATACACCTTGATCCGGCGAGCCATTTAGATACATCAGCAGCCTCTCCACCATACGCCAGTGATGTTCCTTGGGAAGCTGCATGTGTTGACTCACCTGATTCACAGCAAAGCATATATCAGGTCTTGTGATGGTTAGATAAATCAATTTGCCAACAAGTTTTCTATAGAGTTTAGGATCATGAAATGGCTTGCTGTCTTCAATCTCCCCCTCTCTTGGTACTTTGTAGCCATCCTCCATTGGCATCTTTGCTGTCTTGCCTCCATAAGCACCTGCACCTTTCAAAAGATCAAGTGTATACTTCCTTTGGGACATGAACAAACCTTCCTTGGATCTACAAATCTCAATTCCAAGAAAGTATTTCATTTCTCCCAAGTCTTTTATTTCAAACATAGACTTTAGAAACTCCTTGGTTGCTTTGATACCTTCCTTATCACTTCCTGTGATAATGATATCATCCACATACACAAGGAGAGCAACCATACCTGAGGGAGTAGTGAGGGTAAAGAGAGTATGGTCCAATTCTGACTTCTTAAAACCTTGGCCGTTCAGAGTTGTGCTCAACTTGTTGTACCATGCTCTTGGTGATTGCTTCAACCCATAGATAGCCTTCTTTAGCCTCAGTACATTCCCTCTCTTCACTAGATGTTCAAGACCTGGTGGAGGATACATGTAGACTTCATCCTCAAGTTCTCCTTGTAAGAATGCATTCTTCACATCCATTTGCCACAATCCCCATCCAAGGTTAACCGCCAAGCTTAGTACAATTCTAATGGTATGTAACTTGGCTACTGGTGCAAATGTCTCAATGTAATCCTCTCCATATGTTTGAGTGAACCCTCTTGCTACTAATCTAGTCTTCTTCCTCTCAATCTGTCCATCAGCCTTGTATTTGATTGTGAAGATCCATCTACTAGATACTGCCTTCTTCCCTTTTGGTAGTTCACTTTCAAACCATGTATCATTCTTTATCATAGCTCCTGCCTCAGCTCCTACTGATTCCTTCCATTCCTTATCCTCCATTGCCTCTTCATAGCTTCTTGGAATGTGATTCTCATCTAAGTTTACCATGAATGCACAATGTGCTTCTGGATATTGAGAGAAAGAACACACGGCCTGAGTAGGATGCTTCACAGCTTGAGCATTGTAGTACACTCTCGTGTTTACCCAACTGGAAGGATCCTTTCTCAGCCTTGTACTTCTTCTCAACACTGGCCCTTCTTGTGCCGGTAACTCCATGTCTTGTACATCTTCTTGTGTACTTTCTTCTCTTGCTTCTTCTCTTGGCTGACTTGCTTCAGCTCCTTCATCCCTTAGCTGACTTGCTTCAGCTCCTTCTTGTTGATCATTTGACTCCACAGCTTGATCATGAGAACCAGAACTCTCTTCATGACTTTGAGTTTGAGTTTCTGTTCCATTCCCCCCCTCATGTTCAAGATTGGACGTCTGATGATTCGGTATTGGTGTAGTGCCTCTTACTTCTTGCTGTCCTTGATCCATATTGATACCAAGTCCTTCTAGTATTATCCTCAAGGTTGCAGCTCTATCTGAAGTGAGATCTTTCAAATCTTCTTGAATCTGCTCCTCATAATATCCTTTTTCTTCCACAAACTTCACTTCTCTAGATACTAACACTCTCCTTGTGTTAGGATCATAGCACTTATATCCTTTCTGACTTGATGAGTATCCAACAAACATTGCCTTGGAGCTTCTAGCTTCAAGCTTGTTTCTTAATTCTCCCGGTACCATCACAAAACACAAACACCCAAAGATCTTCATATGTTCCAATGAGGGCTTGTATCGGTTCAATACCTCAAATGGTGATAACCCTTGCAGAATCAGAGTTGGTGTTCTGTTGATGAGATAACAAGCTGTAGTGACCGCATCACTCCAGAACTTCTTGGGTACATTGGTTTGAAACATCATGGACCTGGCCACTTCCATCAGATGCCTATTCTTTCTCTCAGCCACACCATTCTGTTGTGGAGTATAGGGACAGCTTGTCTGATGTAGTATTCCATGCTGAGATAGATGGAGCTTGAATGCTTGTCCCGTGTACTCTCCTCCATTATCTGACCTGAAAATCTTTATCTTGGCATTATAATGGTTAGTCACATATGATTGAAAGTTCTTAAATGCATCAAGTACCCTATCTTTGGTTGGAATTAAAGTTAACCAGGTGTATTTGGATTTTTCATCAATGAAAGTTACATAATACTTTTGATTGTCTCTAGATAAGCAAGGAGCAGTCCAAACATCAGAATGAATCAAATCAAAACACTTCTCATAAACCGTAGTAGATTTAGTAAAGACAGTCTTACAATGCTTGCCTAAAATGCAAGCTTCACACTCATTATTCTCAAAGGAAACACCTGGCAACATCAGTTTTAAAGCCTTATTATGAGGGTGTCCTAATCTAGCATGCCACAATGCATTTTTACTTAAACTAGAACCAGAAACAGAAGTAAACGAGCAGCTATAACTAGAAACAGGAGCAAGATCTTCAAGTAAATACAATTCTCCTTTAGTAACTCCCTTTCCAATCATCTTGCTGCTTTTAATATCCTGAAACTTCACATCATTAGGACTGAATATGACATTGCATTGCAAATCAGTAGCACATTTCTTAACAGATAACAAGTTTGAAGTAAATTCAGGCATATAAAAGGCTTTAGTTTCCTTATCAAACAGTTTAAGACTTCCTATTCCTCTAATAGGTATCTTATCTCCATTAGCTATCATCACATTTCCATTCATTGGTACAATGTTTTTAATCAAACTAGTGTCACTTATCATATGATGAGATGCACCAGAATCAACTACTAAAGGCTTGATGGTATGTGAACTAGCAATATGAGCAAGTATACTAGATGGTTTGAATGCATGATCATTCCTAGCAAAACTGTCCGTTCTAGATTGGTTTATTATCTCTATCACACTTTCATGCATCCTATCAATGCTAGTTGGATTCTCATCATTCCCTATAGCCCTAGCACCAAAGGAATATCCAAAACTGTTACCATGCTCCTTGAAGAGCTTAATGAGAGCATCCAGGTCGGATTTCCTTAGATACTCTTGATCATAGTTCCCACGGTTGCTTGGGGCTCCAGTGTAGGCAACAAGAGACCTCCCATCACCTGCTTCACGCCCATCTATCTCCTTCCCTTTGCTAGTACCTGCTCCACTTGCGCTTGCTCCATCTGAGATATTAGCCCTTGCCTCTCTGTCTTTCATAAACTTTGCCGGCTTGAGATGGGGATGGAGTATCCAGCATTGGCTCTTCTTGTGGCCATGCTTCTTGCAGTGATCACAGTTCCCATTGAACCTCCTCTCATCATACTTCCCATGCGCAGCCTTGTGTGCTTGTGGAGCTTCCCCTCCCTCCTCTTGAGTTGCTTGATTTACGAGAGATAGCTCTCCTTTCTTTCCAAACAACCCAATAGAGCCTTGTTCCTTCTGAATCCTTGCGCACACTTCTTCAAGATCAGGTAGTGTGTCCTCTCTAAGCAAGTGTTGGATAAGACCATTGTACGCCGGATTCATGGTGAGGAGTAGCCCAAAGACCTTGTCTTGCTCTCTTCTTTTGTTGAGCTCATCTGCATCTGTAGTGCTTGGCCTCAACATCTCCAGCTCGGACCAGAGTGTTCTGAACCTCCCTAGATGCTTGGTGAACTCCATATCCTCTTGTACCAAGTTGTTTATAGCCTGCTTCACCTCAAACACACGGCTCAGGTTTGATGTATTCCCATACACCTTCTTCAACGTATCCCACAGCTCTTTAGCTGATTCACAGTAACTGTATGCATCTAGAATCGCCGGCTCAAGTGAAGCATGCAGCACTGACATCACCAACATGTCCTCCTGATGCCACTTCTCTTCCGCTTTGCTTGCGGCTTCTCCTTCAGTTTCTCCTTGGGTGATGAGCTTTGGAGCTTCTCCTGGCGTGATGTGCTTCCAAAGCCCTTTGCTTCCCACCGTGGTTCTCACCATCCGAGACCACACCAAGTAGTTGGTTCCCTTGAAGCAAACCGCTACCTTCATGTTCATGTTCATACCACTCTCCATGATGAACGATGACTTCTCTAGACTTCACAAACTGGATCTTGAGTTAAAAGACTTGTAAGAACACTCACTGCCTCGGTCTTCAACCTCACAGCTTCAGCAACACACTAAAAACTAGTCTTTGAACTCGGACAATACCCGGAACCTCCCAAGAACACAAGAACACCAACCAAACTCTTCAAAGCTTCAATCTTGAATCTCCAAAGAGCCTAACACGAACTCAGATTCTCACTAACCTGGCTCTGATACCATATGATTTTTAGTAATGTTTAGAGTAATCTGAGTGTTTAGGAAAGACTAGAAACGATTTAGTGAAGATTAGAGTATGGAATGAGATTAGGAGTCTAATATGGAACCATTGAGATTTAAAGACTAAGAGAGAGTCTCAAAACTTGCTTAATTTATTAATGAGTGAGGTTACATATTTATAAGGGAGACACAAGGGTTTACAAGAAGGGAAATCGCCACTGTTTAACCGTGTGGAGTCAATGGGAGCCTTTTGAATGATTGGCCAGGATGGCTCACATGCTTATGGCATCTTGGACTACTTTCCAGCCTGTTCCAGCCTGGCACGCGCGTCCCTTATCCTCCTACCAGTCTTATCCCTTCACTAAGCCCTTAAGGTAACTTCTACCTTGTTACGGTTTCACTTGGTCAGGTTGGGTAACTTCTGGTCGAGGCATTTAGTACGGACGGTACGGCCATGTACGGCCTTGTACGGCCGTCCGTACCATGCTTGCCCAAAGTCCCCTCATTCCTTTCTCCTCTTCTCTTCAACACCTTATCTCTTCATATCCATATACTCAACTCATCTCAACAAGTGATTCATCCTGGTTTGTTTGGAACGACGAAGAAGTTGTGCTATTCCCAAACTGGGAAACTGGAATCACCTGATTTGAAAGTGGGATAACTTCTTCATGCCAACTCCTATGAGATTTATTCAACTTCCTGGTGATTCTCCACCACTTTATGTATCCAAATCAAGCTTCTCACAAAGTGATTCATCCTGGTTTGATTGGAACGACGAAGAAGCTGTGCTATTCCCAAACTGGGAAACTGGAATCACCTGATTTGAAAGTGGGATAACTTCTTCTTGCCAACTCCTATGAGATTTATTCAACTTCCTGGTGATTCTCCACCACTTTATGTATCCAAATCAAGCTTCTTACAAAGTGATTCATCCTGGTTTGATTGGAACGACGAAGAAGCTGTGCTATTCCCAAACTGGGAAACTGGAATCACCTGATTTGAAAGTGGGATAACTTCTTCATGCCAACTCCTATGAGATTTATTCAACTTCCTGGTGATTCTCCACCACTTTATGTATCCAAATCAAGCTTCTCACAAAGTGATTCATCCTGGTTTGATTGGAACGACGAAGAAGCTGTGCTATTCCCAAACTGGGAAACTGGAATCACCTGATTTGAAAGTGGGATAACTTCTTCATGCCAACTCCTATGAGATTTATTCAACTTCCTGGTGATTCTCCACCACTTTATGTATCCAAATCAAGCTTCTCACAAAGTGATTCATCCTGGTTTGATTGGAACGACGAAGAAGCTGTGCTATTCCCAAACTGGGAAACTGGAATCACCTGATTTGAAAGTGGGATAACTTCTTCATGCCAACTCCTATGAGATTTATTCAACTTCCTGGTGATTCTCCACCACTTTATGTATCCAAATCAAGCTTCTTCACAAAGTGATTCATCCTGGTTTGATTGGAACGACGAAGAAGCTGTGCTATTCCCAAACTGGGAAACTGGAATCACCTGATTTGAAAGTGGGATAACTTCTTCATGCCAACTCCTATGAGATTTATTCAACTTCCTGGTGATTCTCCACCACTTTATGTATCCAAATCAAGCTTCTTACAAAGTGATTCATCCTGGTTTGATTGGAACGACGAAGAAGCTGTGCTATTCCCAAACTGGGAAACTGGAATCACCTGATTTGAAAGTGGGATAACTTCTTCATGCCAACTCCTATGAGATTTATTCAACTTCCTGGTGATTCTCCACCACTTTATGTATCCAAATCAAGCTTCTCACAAAGTGATTCATCCTGGTTTGATTGGAACGACGAAGAAGCTGTGCTATTCCCAAACTGGGAAACTGGAATCACCTGATTTGAAAGTGGGATAACTTCTTCATGCCAACTCCTATGAGATTTATTCAACTTCCTGGTGATTCTCCACCACTTTATGTATCCAAATCAAGCTTCTTACAAAGTGATTCATCCTGGTTTGATTGGAACGACGAAGAAGCTGTGCTATTCCCAAACTGGGAAACTGGAATCACCTGATTTGAAAGTGGGATAACTTCTTCATGCCAACTCCTATGAGATTTATTCAACTTCCTGGTGATTCTCCACCACTTTATGTATCCAAATCAAGCTTCTCACAAAGTGATTCATCCTGGTTTGATTGGAACGACGAAGAAGCTGTGCTATTCCCAAACTGGGAAACTGGAATCACCTGATTTGAAAGTGGGATAACTTCTTCATGCCAACTCCTATGAGATTTATTCAACTTCCTGGTGATTCTCCACCACTTTATGTATCCAAATCAAGCTTCTCACAAAGTGATTCATCCTGGTTTGATTGGAACGACGAAGAAGCTGTGCTATTCCCAAACTGGGAAACTGGAATCACCTGATTTGAAAGTGGGATAACTTCTTCATGCCAACTCCTATGAGATTTATTCAACTTCCTGGTGATTCTCCACCACTTTATGTATCCAAATCAAGCTTCTCACAAAGTGATTCATCCTGGTTTGATTGGAACGACGAAGAAGCTGTGCTATTCCCAAACTGGGAAACTGGAATCACCTGATTTGAAAGTGGGATAACTTCTTCATGCCAACTCCTATGAGATTTATTCAACTTCCTGGTGATTCTCCACCACTTTATGTATCCAAATCAAGCTTCTTACAAAGTGATTCATCCTGGTTTGATTGGAACGACGAAGAAGCTGTGCTATTCCCAAACTGGGAAACTGGAATCACCTGATTTGAAAGTGGGATAACTTCTTCATGCCAACTCCTATGAGATTTATTCAACTTCCTGGTGATTCTCCACCACTTTATGTATCCAAATCAAGCTTCTTACAAAGTGATTCATCCTGGTTTGATTGGAACGACGAAGAAGCTGTGCTATTCCCAAACTGGGAAACTGGAATCACCTGATTTGAAAGTGGGATAACTTCTTCATGCCAACTCCTATGAGATTTATTCAACTTCCTGGTGATTCTCCACCACTTTATGTATCCAAATCAAGCTTCTCACAAAGTGATTCATCCTGGTTTGATTGGAACGACGAAGAAGCTGTGCTATTCCCAAACTGGGAAACTGGAATCACCTGATTTGAAAGTGGGATAACTTCTTCATGCCAACTCCTATGAGATTTATTCAACTTCCTGGTGATTCTCCACCACTTTATGTATCCAAATCAAGCTTCTTACAAAGTGATTCATCCTGGTTTGATTGGAACGACGAAGAAGCTGTGCTATTCCCAAACTGGGAAACTGGAATCACCTGATTTGAAAGTGGGATAACTTCTTCATGCCAACTCCTATGAGATTTATTCAACTTCCTGGTGATTCTCCACCACTTTATGTATCCAAATCAAGCTTCTCACAAAGTGATTCATCCTGGTTTGATTGGAACGACGAAGAAGCTGTGCTATTCCCAAACTGGGAAACTGGAATCACCTGATTTGAAAGTGGGATAACTTCTTCATGCCAACTCCTATGAGATTTATTCAACTTCCTGGTGATTCTCCACCACTTTATGTATCCAAATCAAGCTTCTTACAAAGTGATTCATCCTGGTTTGATTGGAACGACGAAGAAGCTGTGCTATTCCCAAACTGGGAAACTGGAATCACCTGATTTGAAAGTGGGATAACTTCTTCATGCCAACTCCTATGAGATTTATTCAACTTCCTGGTGATTCTCCACCACTTTATGTATCCAAATCAAGCTTCTTACAAAGTGATTCATCCTGGTTTGATTGGAACGACGAAGAAGCTGTGCTATTCCCAAACTGGGAAACTGGAATCACCTGATTTGAAAGTGGGATAACTTCTTCATGCCAACTCCTATGAGATTTATTCAACTTCCTGGTGATTCTCCACCACTTTATGTATCCAAATCAAGCTTCTTACAAAGTGATTCATCCTGGTTTGATTGGAACGACGAAGAAGCTGTGCTATTCCCAAACTGGGAAACTGGAATCACCTGATTTGAAAGTGGGATAACTTCTTCATGCCAACTCCTATGAGATTTATTCAACTTCCTGGTGATTCTCCACCACTTTATGTATCCAAATCAAGCTTCTTACAAAGTGATTCATCCTGGTTTGATTGGAACGACGAAGAAGCTGTGCTATTCCCAAACTGGGAAACTGGAATCACCTGATTTGAAAGTGGGATAACTTCTTCATGCCAACTCCTATGAGATTTATTCAACTTCCTGGTGATTCTCCACCACTTTATGTATCCAAATCAAGCTTCTTACAAAGTGATTCATCCTGGTTTGATTGGAACGACGAAGAAGCTGTGCTATTCCCAAACTGGGAAACTGGAATCACCTGATTTGAAAGTGGGATAACTTCTTCATGCCAACTCCTATGAGATTTATTCAACTTCCTGGTGATTCTCCACCACTTTATGTATCCAAATCAAGCTTCTTACAAAGTGATTCATCCTGGTTTGATTGGAACGACGAAGAAGCTGTGCTATTCCCAAACTGGGAAACTGGAATCACCTGATTTGAAAGTGGGATAACTTCTTCATGCCAACTCCTATGAGATTTATTCAACTTCCTGGTGATTCTCCACCACTTTATGTATCCAAATCAAGCTTCTCACAAAGTGATTCATCCTGGTTTGATTGGAACGACGAAGAAGCTGTGCTATTCCCAAACTGGGAAACTGGAATCACCTGATTTGAAAGTGGGATAACTTCTTCATGCCAACTCCTATGAGATTTATTCAACTTCCTGGTGATTCTCCACCACTTTATGTATCCAAATCAAGCTTCTCACAAAGTGATTCATCCTGGTTTGATTGGAACGACGAAGAAGCTGTGCTATTCCCAAACTGGGAAACTGGAATCACCTGATTTGAAAGTGGGATAACTTCTTCATGCCAACTCCTATGAGATTTATTCAACTTCCTGGTGATTCTCCACCACTTTATGTATCCAAATCAAGCTTCTCACAAAGTGATTCATCCTGGTTTGATTGGAACGACGAAGAAGCTGTGCTATTCCCAAACTGGGAAACTGGAATCACCTGATTTGAAAGTGGGATAACTTCTTCATGCCAACTCCTATGAGATTTATTCAACTTCCTGGTGATTCTCCACCACTTTATGTATCCAAATCAAGCTTCTCACAAAGTGATTCATCCTGGTTTGATTGGAACGACGAAGAAGCTGTGCTATTCCCAAACTGGGAAACTGGAATCACCTGATTTGAAAGTGGGATAACTTCTTCATGCCAACTCCTATGAGATTTATTCAACTTCCTGGTGATTCTCCACCACTTTATGTATCCAAATCAAGCTTTTCACAAAGTGATTCATCCTGGTTTGATTGGAACGACGAAGAAGCTGTGCTATTCCCAAACTGGGAAACTGGAATCACCTGATTTGAAAGTGGGATAACTTCTTCATGCCAACTCCTATGAGATTTATTCAACTTCCTGGTGATTCTCCACCACTTTATGTATCCAAATCAAGCTTCTTACAAAGTGATTCATCCTGGTTTGATTGGAACGACGAAGAAGCTGTGCTATTCCCAAACTGGGAAACTGGAATCACCTGATTTGAAAGTGGGATAACTTCTTCATCCCAACTCCTATGAGATTTATTCAACTTCCTGGTGATTCTCCACCACTTTATGTATCCAAATCAAGCTTTTCACAAAGTGATTCATCCTGGTTTGATTGGAACGACGAAGAAGCTGTGCTATTCCCAAACTGGGAAACTGGAATCACCTGATTTGAAAGTGGGATAACTTCTTCATGCCAACTCCTATGAGATTTATTCAACTTCCTGGTGATTCTCCACCACTTTATGTATCCAAATCAAGCTTCTTACAAAGTGATTCATCCTGGTTTGATTGGAACGACGAAGAAGCTGTGCTATTCCCAAACTGGGAAACTGGAATCACCTGATTTGAAAGTGGGATAACTTCTTCATGCCAACTCCTATGAGATTTATTCAACTTCCTGGTGATTCTCCACCACTTTATGTATCCAAATCAAGCTTCTCACAAAGTGATTCATCCTGGTTTGATTGGAACGACGAAGAAGCTGTGCTATTCCCAAACTGGGAAACTGGAATCACCTGATTTGAAAGTGGGATAACTTCTTCATGCCAACTCCTATGAGATTTATTCAACTTCCTGGTGATTCTCCACCACTTTATGTATCCAAATCAAGCTTCTTACAAAGTGATTCATCCTGGTTTGATTGGAACGACGAAGAAGCTGTGCTATTCCCAAACTGGGAAACTGGAATCACCTGATTTGAAAGTGGGATAACTTCTTCATGCCAACTCCTATGAGATTTATTCAACTTCCTGGTGATTCTCCACCACTTTATGTATCCAAATCAAGCTTCTACAAAGTGATTCATCCTGGTTTGATTGGAACGACGAAGAAGCTGTGCTATTCCCAAACTGGGAAACTGGAATCACCTGATTTGAAAGTGGGATAACTTCTTCATGCCAACTCCTATGAGATTTATTCAACTTCCTGGTGATTCTCCACCACTTTATGTATCCAAATCAAGCTTCTTACAAAGTGATTCATCCTGGTTTGATTGGAACGACGAAGAAGCTGTGCTATTCCCAAACTGGGAAACTGGAATCACCTGATTTGAAAGTGGGATAACTTCTTCATGCCAACTCCTATGAGATTTATTCAACTTCCTGGTGATTCTCCACCACTTTATGTATCCAAATCAAGCTTCTTACAAAGTGATTCATCCTGGTTTGATTGGAACGACGAAGAAGCTGTGCTATTCCCAAACTGGGAAACTGGAATCACCTGATTTGAAAGTGGGATAACTTCTTCATGCCAACTCCTATGAGATTTATTCAACTTCCTGGTGATTCTCCACCACTTTATGTATCCAAATCAAGCTTCTTACAAAGTGATTCATCCTGGTTTGATTGGAACGACGAAGAAGCTGTGCTATTCCCAAACTGGGAAACTGGAATCACCTGATTTGAAAGTGGGATAACTTCTTCATGCCAACTCCTATGAGATTTATTCAACTTCCTGGTGATTCTCCACCACTTTATGTATCCAAATCAAGCTTCTTACAAAGTGATTCATCCTGGTTTGATTGGAACGACGAAGAAGCTGTGCTATTCCCAAACTGGGAAACTGGAATCACCTGATTTGAAAGTGGGATAACTTCTTCATGCCAACTCCTATGAGATTTATTCAACTTCCTGGTGATTCTCCACCACTTTATGTATCCAAATCAAGCTTCTTACAAAGTGATTCATCCTGGTTTGATTGGAACGACGAAGAAGCTGTGCTATTCCCAAACTGGGAAACTGGAATCACCTGATTTGAAAGTGGGATAACTTCTTCATGCCAACTCCTATGAGATTTATTCAACTTCCTGGTGATTCTCCACCACTTTATGTATCCAAATCAAGCTTCTTACAAAGTGATTCATCCTGGTTTGATTGGAACGACGAAGAAGCTGTGCTATTCCCAAACTGGGAAACTGGAATCACCTGATTTGAAAGTGGGATAACTTCTTCATGCCAACTCCTATGAGATTTATTCAACTTCCTGGTGATTCTCCACCACTTTATGTATCCAAATCAAGCTTCTTACAAAGTGATTCATCCTGGTTTGATTGGAACGACGAAGAAGCTGTGCTATTCCCAAACTGGGAAACTGGAATCACCTGATTTGAAAGTGGGATAACTTCTTCATGCCAACTCCTATGAGATTTATTCAACTTCCTGGTGATTCTCCACCACTTTATGTATCCAAATCAAGCTTCTTACAAAGTGATTCATCCTGGTTTGATTGGAACGACGAAGAAGCTGTGCTATTCCCAAACTGGGAAACTGGAATCACCTGATTTGAAAGTGGGATAACTTCTTCATGCCAACTCCTATGAGATTTATTCAACTTCCTGGTGATTCTCCACCACTTTATGTATCCAAATCAAGCTTCTTACAAAGAGATTCATCCTGGTTTGATTGGAACGACGAAGAAGCTGTGCTATTCCCAAACTGGGAAACTGGAATCACCTGATTTGAAAGTGGGATAACTTCTTCATGCCAACTCCTATGAGATTTATTCAACTTCCTGGTGATTCTCCACCACTTTATGTATCCAAATCAAGCTTCTTACAAAGTGATTCATCCTGGTTTGATTGGAACGACGAAGAAGCTGTGCTATTCCCAAACTGGGAAACTGGAATCACCTGATTTGAAAGTGGGATAACTTCTTCATGCCAACTCCTATGAGATTTATTCAACTTCCTGGTGATTCTCCACCACTTTATGTATCCAAATCAAGCTTCTTACAAAGTGATTCATCCTGGTTTGATTGGAACGACGAAGAAGCTGTGCTATTCCCAAACTGGGAAACTGGAATCACCTGATTTGAAAGTGGGATAACTTCTTCATGCCAACTCCTATGAGATTTATTCAACTTCCTGGTGATTCTCCACCACTTTATGTATCCAAATCAAGCTTCTTACAAAGTGATTCATCCTGGTTTGATTGGAACGACGAAGAAGCTGTGCTATTCCCAAACTGGGAAACTGGAATCACCTGATTTGAAAGTGGGATAACTTCTTCATGCCAACTCCTATGAGATTTATTCAACTTCCTGGTGATTCTCCACCACTTTATGTATCCAAATCAAGCTTCTTACAAAGAGATTCATCCTGGTTTGATTGGAACGACGAAGAAGCTGTGCTATTCCCAAACTGGGAAACTGGAATCACCTGATTTGAAAGTGGGATAACTTCTTCATGCCAACTCCTATGAGATTTATTCAACTTCCTGGTGATTCTCCACCACTTTATGTATCCAAATCAAGCTTCTTACAAAGAGATTCATCCTGGTTTGATTGGAACGACGAAGAAGCTGTGCTATTCCCAAACTGGGAAACTGGAATCACCTGATTTGAAAGTGGGATAACTTCTTCATGCCAACTCCTATGAGATTTATTCAACTTCCTGGTGATTCTCCACCACTTTATGTATCCAAATCAAGCTTCTTACAAAGAGATTCATCCTGGTTTGATTGGAACGACGAAGAAGCTGTGCTATTCCCAAACTGGGAAACTGGAATCACCTGATTTGAAAGTGGGATAACTTCTTCATCCCAACTCCTATGAGATTTATTCAACTTCCTGGTGATTCTCCACCACTTTATGTATCCAAATCAAGCTTCTTACAAAGTGATTCATCCTGGTTTGATTGGAACGACGAAGAAGCTGTTCTATTCCCAAACTGGGAAACTGGAATCACCTGATTTGAAAGTGGGATAACTTCTTCATGCCAACTCCTATGAGATTTATTCAACTTCCTGGTGATTCTCCACCACTTTATGTATCCAAATCAAGCTTCTTACAAAGAGATTCATCCTAGTTTGATTGGAACGACGAAGAAGCTGTGCTATTCCCAAACTGGGAAACTGGAATCACCTGATTTGAAAGTGGGATAACTTCTTCATGCCAACTCCTATGAGATTTATTCAACTTCCTGGTGATTCTCCACCACTTTATGTATCCAAATCAAGCTTCTTACAAAGAGATTCATCCTGGTTTGATTGGAACGACGAAGAAGTTGTGCTATTCCCAAACTAGGAAATTGGAATCACCTGATTTGAAAGTGGGATAACTTCTTCATGCCAACTCCTATGAGATTTATAAACACTTTTGTGCTTTAGAGTGTGTTTAATAATAATCAGAGAAGATTAGAGTAGAATTTAGAGAGAATAGAGAGATTCTAGAGAGAGAGAGACTCAAAACTCCATTAATTGATTTAATGTATCAGATACAAGATATATATGAAGAGATAAGGCTGATTAAGTGAATTTCGAAATCCATAAGCATGTGTAGTCAATGGACAGGCTGGAACTCCTTTTGAAATGCTTGGCTGTGCTTTCTCACATGCTTGCACTAGTGTAAAAGCATCCTCTCCTTTCCAGCATCATACAGGCTGTCAAAGTGCTCCCTTATGCTTCCTTATCCTCCCTTATCCTCTTTGGTCGAGTTTCCTCTCTTCTCTTCACTAAGTTACCTTCTCATCCCATCAGATAACTTCCCCAAGTAGCTACTGTGGTTAAAATAAAGTTACCACAGTAAAACTCTAAAGTTACTGTCTCAGCCTCCTGATCACCAACTTAACACTCCCCCTCAAGCTTGACCATATGGAACAAGTCAAGCTTGGATTGCCATGAGATCTTCCCTCATTAAAAACCTCATCAAAGAAAACCCAATGGGATAAAACTTTGATGAGGGAAAAAGAGTGGAGATCTCATGACGAGGGGATCAGCTCCTGGGAGTAAGATCAATGAGTCCAAGCCTGGATAGTATGGACTCCATTGTCTTTAATCTTGCTGCCTTAGTAAACACATCAGCAAGTTGATCTTCACTTCTTGTATAACATGCAAGAATCACTCCTAAGATAATCATCTGTCTCACCTTGTGGCAATCAACTTCTATGTGCTTTGTCCTCTCATGAAAGACTGAGTTAGAAGCAATGTGGATAGCTGCTTGATTGTCACAATGCATTGTCATAGGAGTACTCTGCTCAATCTCCAAATGCTTCAAGATCCCCTTGATCCACACCAACTCGTTTGTCAGCTTCAACATGGCTCTATACTCAGCTTCAGCACTTGAACAGGAGATAACCTTCTGCTTCTTACTCTTCCAAGTGACCAAGTTCCCTCCAATGAATGTACAATACCCAGTAGTTGATCTCCTGTCCACTCTATCTCCTGCCCAATCAGCATCACAATATCCAACCACTTCTGTACTGCCATTACAACCCATCCAAACTCCTTGACCAGATGTGCCACTCAAATACCTGTATCCTATCAACCATCTTCCAATGATGGACCTTTGGCGCCTGCATATGTTGACTCACTTGATTCACCGCAAAGCATATATCTGGCCTAGTGATGGTCAAGTAGATCAGCTTGCCAACCATCTTCCTATATAACTTAGGATCCTCAAACAACTGATTCTCTTCAACCTCCCCCTCACGCAGAACCTTATATCCCTCCTCAAGAGGTGTCTTGGCTATCTTTCCTCCAAGCACATTAGTCTCTTTCAACATATCCATAGTATACTTCCTTTGAGACATAAACAAACCCTCCTTTGATCTGCATATCTCAATGCCCAGAAAATACTTCATCTCTCCCAAATCCTTGATGTCAAACACAGATTTGAGAAACTCCTTAGTAGCCTGAATCCCTGCCTTATCACTTCCTGTGATAATCAAATCATCCACATACACTAGAATCACAATGCTCCCTGAAGGTCCTGTCAAGGTGAAGAGAGTGTGATCTAGTTCAGACTTCCTAAAGCCTCTCCCATTGAGTGTTGTACTCAGCTTCCTGTACCAAGCTCTAGGTGACTGTTTCAACCCATATATTGCTTTCTTCAATCTCAAAACATTCCCTGGCTTTACTAGATGCTCAAGACCAGGAGGTGGATGCATGTATACTTCATCTTCAAGTTCACCTTGCAAGAACGCATTCTTCACATCCATTTGCCACAAATCCCACTCCAAGTTTGTTGCAATGGATAACACAATTCGAATTGTGTGAAGCTTGGCCACTGGTGCAAAAGTGTCAATGTAATCTTCCCCATAAGTCTGTGTAAATCCTCTTGCAACCAGCCTGGTCTTGCGCCTATCTATCTCCCCATTTGCAAGATACTTGATGGTGAAGATCCATCTGCTTGAAACTGCCTTCTTCCCTTTAGGTAACTCACTCTCATACCAAGTGTCATTCCTGATCATTGCATCCCTTTCATCTCCTACTGAATCTCTCCAAACCTTGTGCTTCATAGCTTCTTCATAAGATCTTGGTATCTCATTCTCATCCAAGTTACACATAAACACCATGTGCTCTTCTGGATATTCTGAAAAGGAACACACAGCTTGAGAAGGATGCTCCACAGCCTGGGCATTGTAGTACACTCTCGTGTTTACCCAGTTGGAAGCATCCCTCTTTATCCGTGTACTCCTCCTTAATTGTTGAACCTGTTCCTCAGCTTGAACCTCTGCTTGAACCTCTGTTTCTGTCTCACTCACCTCCTCTTGATCATGAACCTCTCCTTGCTCATCCACACTGACCTGAGGAAAATTCTCTACTTCTTGTGTCACCACTTGATCATGATGACCTGAATCCCCTTGGTGCTGCTCTTGCACTCCTGATTCAGACTCATTTCCCCCCCTCATGATCAAGGGGAGTTGTTCTTTCAGGTTCTCTAACCTTATCCTGGGACATGTTTACCCCAAGCCTTTCCAATATGTTCCTCAGATTCTCTGCCATGTTTCTTGGTTCTTGAGACAGATCTTCCAAGTCTTCCCAATTCTTTTCTTCATAATACCCCTTGGTCTCTATGAACTTAACATCTCTAGACACCAATACTCTCCTGGTTGCTGGATCATAGCACTTGTACCCCTTCTGAGTTACTGAGTACCCAATGAGCATTGCTTTAGTGCTCTTTGCCTCCAACTTGTTTCTCTGTTCTCCTGGAACCCAGACATAACATAGACATCCAAAGACACGGAGATGATCTATGTGTGGCTTGCTCTTGTTCAGCACTTCAAATGGAGACAGATTCTTCAATACCTTAGTTGGAATCCGATTGATAAGATAGCATGCAGTCTGAACAGCATCACCCCAAAACCTCTTTGGAACATTAGCATGATACATCATGGATCTAGCCACCTCCATCAGATGCCTATTCTTCCTCTCAGCTACCCCATTCTGCTGTGGTGTGTAAGGACAACTGGTCTGATGCACTATCCCATGTTTAGCCAAATGATTCTTGAAGGCATGACTGGTGTATTCTCCTCCATTATCAAACCGTAGTACCTTCACAGTAGCATTGTAATGGTTAGTTACATATGCTTGGAAGTTGACAAAAGCCTCAAACACTCTATCTTTAGATGGCAGCAATGTGATCCATGTATACTTAGACTTCTCATCTATGAATGTCACAAAGTACTTCTGGTTTTCTCTAGACATACCAGGGGCTGTCCACACATCTGAATGAACAAGATCAAAGCAATTTGCATATATGGTCTCTGATGTGGGAAAAACAGTTCTACAATGCTTCCCTAAGATGCAAGCTTCACATTCCAAGTGATTGAATGACATATCAGGTCTAATCAATTCAATTGCACGAGCATGAGGATGTCCTAATCTAGCATGCCAAGTAATACTGTCACACCTATCAGCAGTAATACTCAAGCATATAGAATCAATAGGATTAGAGTTCTTAGCTGTTTGGAGATGATATAACTGATTCCTGCTGTCCCCTCTATTGAGATGAAGACCAAGGAGGCTGAGACAGTAACTTTAGAGTTTTACTGTGGTAACTTTATTTTAACCACAGTAACTACTTGGGGAAGTTATCTGATGGGATGAGAAGGTAACTTAGTGAAGAGAAGAGAGGAAACTCGACCAAAGAGGATAAGTGAGGTTAAGGAAGGATAAGGGATCACTTTGACAGCCTGTATGATGCTGGAAAGGAGAAGTTACCTTTATACTAGTGCAAGCATGTGAGAAAGCACAGCCAAGTGATTCAAAAGGAGTTCCAGCCTGTCCTTTGACTACACATGCTTAACAATTTCGAATTTCCTTGTTGCTCTCTCTATTAATACTTGTAAACCTCATCAGTTATTAATTAATGGAGTTTTGAGTCTCTCTCTCTTTATTCTCTCACTAGAATCTCTTAATCTCTTTAATCTTTTCATCTGATTATCCCTGATTGGTTGAATCATGCTCTAATACACAAAAGTGTATATGGTATCAGAGCCAGGTTGCTAAAAAGGGGAGAGTGTGATTTCGTTTTTCATAAAATCTGGGTGTTCTTGAGTGTTCTTGAGGGTTCTTGAGTGTTCTTGGTGTTCTTGAGTTCTGGTCTTTATTATCTGAGTGGTGTGAGATATTCTGATGGATTCAAACTATCTCAACATGGAAATGAAGCACAGATCTAGTACAACCATGGAGCTTGAAGAAGAGAGGGATGGCGATTGGTCAAGATGGGCAAAGAGAGCTTTGGAAAGCTGTGGGTTATGGAGTAGTCATGGAAAGGGGAAACCTTTCATGGAAATGGCTACTGAAGAAGGTCAGACAAGAGGTCTGAAGCTGGGAAATGAAGTTGTTCAAGGAGACACTACAAAGAGTGAGATTGAAGCAACTTTAGGCAAGTCCAAGCTTGTGAGAGTCGTTGAGGACAGAGGGGTGATCCGCGGCTTGAGACAAGGAAAGGATGAGTGTTATCAGCTTGTGGGAAGGCTGAGAGAAGTATGGTCGGAGCTAGATGTGGTGAAGACACACACATCAAATCCGAGATGTTGTCAAGAAAGGAGGAAGCAAGATGTGATCTTCAGCTTCCTTATGGAAGAGGTATGTGAGCTTGTTAAATATACTTGTGATGTGTGGGAAATGAACAGGAAGCCAGAAAGATGGAAGGGAGGTACAAGCTGTAAGAGGGGAAGGTTGAGAAAACTTTCTAAGGAGTGGTTAATGAAGAGAAGGGCATGGAGAAAGGATAGCGAGTCTGAGCACTTAAGTGACAGGATGAGTGTAATCTTGAAGAGAATCAAGGATGTACTTCAGCAGATGGTTATAGGAGAGTGTTCATACTCAGCTTACATGGGAGAGACAGTAGGAGACAGTGCGGATATGAGAGGAATGGATACCAAGAGGGCAGATGAGTGTGTGACAAAGAAGGAATGGGATGAGTTGGTTAAGCATGTGTATGCTTTGGCTACGACCCGGAGTCTGGGTGCTCCTGCCAAAGCATCCACATCTAAACCCATCATCATTGACTCTGGAGCAACACACCACATGATCAGTGACAAGAGACTAATCAGTGAGGTTAAAGCAGCAACAGGGAGTGTCATGATAGCCAATGGTACCAGGATCCCAATAGAAGGAGTGGGAAACCTCAAGCTGTTTGAGAAGAACTCCACTGCCTTCTACCTACCTCAGTTTACATCCAATCTAATCTCAGTTAAGAAGGCTACAGTTGATCTGGATTGTCAAGTGGTTTTCAGACCAAATGAAGTTGAGTTCCAGGATTTGAAGACTGGAAGGGTTATTGGCAGAGGAGACAGCAAGCATCAGCTCTATCATCTCCAAACAACTGAGGCGCCTAGTCCTGTGGAGTCTGTGTGTTTAAGCAGCACAACGGATAGGTGTGATAATCTCACATGGCATGCAAGGCTGGGACATCCTCATGCCAAGGCAATTGAACTGATTCTACCAAGTATGGCGTTCAATCACTTGGAGTGTGAAGCTTGTATACTTGGAAAGCACTGTAGGACTGTCTTCCCAACATCAGAAACCAGATATGAGAATTGCTTTGATCTGGTGCATTCAGACGTGTGGACAGCTCCCTGTATGTCTAGAGACAGCCATAAGTACTTTGTGACTTTCATTGATGAGAAGTCCAAGTACACATGGATCACCATGATTCCCTCCAAAGACAGAGTCCTAGAAGCCTTCATGAACTTCCAAGCATATGTTACTAATCAGTACAATGCCACTGTGAGGATTCTGAGGTCTGATAATGGAGGAGAATACACTAGCAATGCTTTCAAGAGTCATCTTGCAAAGCATGGGATTGTGCAACAAACTAGCTGTCCTTACACACCACAACAAAATGGGGTGGCTGAGAGGAAGAACAGACATTTGATGGAGGTTGCGAGATCAATCATGTTCCACATGAATGTCCCTAAGAGGTTTTGGAGTGATGCTGTTCAGACTGCTTGCTATCTCATCAATAGAGTGCCAACCCGTGTCTTGAAGAAACTGTCTCCCTTTGAAGTATTGAACAAGGCCAAGCCACACATTGATCATTTGAGAGTCTTTGGGTGCTTATGTTATGTGATGATTCCCGGAGAAAGAAGGAACAAGCTAGAAGCAAAGAGTACTAAAGCTATGTTCATTGGGTACTCAATCACTCAGAAAGGCTACAAATGTTATGATCCAATAACTAGGAGGGTTATGGTATCTAGAGAAGTGAAGTTTGTTGAGTCTAAAGGGTATTATGAGGAGAAGAAATGGGAAGACCTAGAGGATCTGTCCCGAGCTCCATCAGAGAAGGCAACAACATTGAGAGTGTTGTTGGAGAGGCTAGGGATAGGATTATCCCAAGATCAGGAACCAGGAAGAACCGGACCTTCTAATCAAACTGGAGAAGCTGGAGGAACAACCCCTCTTGATCATGAGAGGGGGAATGGATCTGAATCAGGGGAGCAGGAGCATAACCAAGAGGATTCAGGTCAGCATGATCAGGAGGAGACACAGGAAGTAGAGAGTGAAGCTCAGTCAGGTGGAAATGAGCAGGGAGAACCTACTGGTTTAAGAGAGGAAGCACAAGAGAATGTTCAGGCTGAAGAACAGGTTGAGACCTTGCGGAGGAGCACAAGGATAAGGAGGGATCCTTCCAACTGGGTAAACACGAGAGTGTACTACAATGCCCAGGCTGTGGAGCATCCCTCTCAAGCCGTGTGTTCCTTTGCAGAGTTTCCAGAAGAGCACATGGTGTTTATGTGTAACTTGGATGAGAATGAGATACCAAGATCTTATGAAGAAGCTATGAAGCACAAGGTTTGGAGAGATTCAGTAGGAGATGAAAGGGATGCAATGATCAGGAATGATACTTGGTATGAGAGTGAGTTACCTAAAGGGAAGAAGGCAGTTTCAAGCAGATGGATCTTCACCATCAAGTACCTTGCAAATGGGGAGATAGATAGGCGCAAGACTAGGCTGGTTGCAAGAGGATTTACACAGACTTATGGGGAAGATTACATTGATACTTTTGCACCAGTGGCCAAGCTTCACACAATTCGAATTGTGTTATCTATTGCAACAAACTTGGAGTGGGATTTGTGGCAAATGGATGTGAAGAATGCTTTCTTGCAAGGTGAACTTGAAGATGAAGTATACATGCATCCACCTCCTGGTCTTGAGCATCTAGTAAAGCCAGGGAATGTTTTGAGATTGAAGAAGGCTATATATGGGCTGAAGCAGTCTCCTAGAGCTTGGTACAGAAAGCTTAGTACAACTCTCAATGGGAGAGGGTTCAGGAAGTCTGAACTAGATCATACACTCTTCACACTGGTTGGACCATCAGGGATCATAGTGATTTTGGTGTATGTGGATGATTTGATTATCACAGGGAGTGATAAGGCTGGGATTAAAGCCACCAAAGAGTTTCTCAAGTCTGTGTTTGATATTAAAGACTTGGGAGAGATGAAGTATTTTTGGGGATTGAGATATGCAGATCTAAGGAGGGTTTGTTTATGTCTCAAAGGAAGTATACTATGGATATGCTGAAGGAGACTGATGTGCTTGGAGGGAAGATAGCTAAGACACCTCTTGAGGAAGGGTATAAAGTCTTGCGTGAGGGGGAGGTTGAAGAGAACCAGTTGTTTGAGGATGCTAAGCTGTATAGGAGGATGGTGGGTAAGCTGATCTACTTGACTATCACCAGACCTGATATATGCTTTGCTGTGAATCAAGTGAGCCAACATATGCAGGCGCCAAAGGTACATCACTGGAAGATGGTTGATAGGATACTGAGGTATTTGAGTGGCTCACATGGACAAGGAGTTTGGATGGGTTGCAATGGCAGTACAGAAGTGGTTGGGTATTGTGATGCTGATTGGGCAGGAGATAGAGTGGACAGGAGATCAACTACTGGGTATTGTACATTCATTGGAGGGAATCTGGTTACTTGGAAGAGTAAGAAGCAGAAGGTCATCTCCTGTTCAAGTGCTGAAGCTGAGTATAGAGCTATGTTGAAGCTTACAAATGAGTTGGTGTGGATCAAGGGGATCTTGAAGCACTTGGAGATCGAGCAGGCCACACCTATGACAATGCATTGTGACAATCAAGCAGCTATCCACATTGCCTCCAATTCAGTGTTTCATGAGAGAACAAAGCACATAGAGGTGGATTGTCATAAGGTGAGGCAGATGATCATCTTAGGAGTGATTCTGCCATGTTATACAAGAAGTGAAGATCAGCTTGCAGATGTGTTTACTAAGGCAGCGAGATTGAAGACAATGGAGTCCATACTGTCAAGGCTTGGACTCATTGATCTGACTCCTAGGAGCTGAGCCCCTTAACCATGGAGTCTCCACTCTTTTTCCCTCATCAAGGTTTTATCCCAATGGGTTTTACTTGGTGAGGTTTTTAACGAGGGAGGTCTTCATGGTTTCCAAGCTTGACTTGTTCTACATGGTCAAGCTTGAGGGGGAGTATTGAGATGAAGACCAAGGAGGCTGAGACAGTAACTTTAGAGTTTTACTGTGGTAACTTTATTTTAACCACAGTAACTACTTGGGGAAGTTATCTGATGGGATGAGAAGGTAACTTAGTGAAGAGAAGAGAGGAAACTCGACCAAAGAGGATAAGTGAGGTTAAGGAAGGATAAGGGATCACTTTGACAGCCTGTATGATGCTGGAAAGGAGAAGTTACCTTTATACTAGTGCAAGCATGTGAGAAAGCACAGCCAAGTGATTCAAAAGGAGTTCCAGCCTGTCCTTTGACTACACATGCTTAACAATTTCGAATTTCCTTGTTGCTCTCTCTATTAATACTTGTAAACCTCATCAGTTATTAATTAATGGAGTTTTGAGTCTCTCTCTCTTTATTCTCTCACTAGAATCTCTTAATCTCTTTAATCTTTTCATCTGATTATCCCTGATTGGTTGAATCATGCTCTAATACACAAAAGTGTATACCCTCTACCAATAACTCTCCCAGTCTTCAAGTCTTGAAACTCAACCTCATTTGGCCTGAATACTACTTGACAATCAAGATCAACGGTGGCCTTCTTCACTGATATCAGATTTGAAGTGAATTGAGGCAAATAGAACGCAGGTGAGTGTTGAGATGAGTTGAGACATATGATATAAGAGGTAAAGACACAAAGGAGTTGAGGACATAAAGAGGGCAAAGGAGTTAAGAGAAGAAATGGGTTGATAGGGATGGTACGGACGGATAGGCCGTACCATTGGCCGTACAAAGGTAAAAGCGGCCAAGTAACTCTCCGGGTAACTTACATGGACTGACTTGAAGTTACACTTGACCAAAACCTTATCCGAACGTTGGAGAGGATAAGGGAGGCGCGGCTTGACAGCTAGGACAGGCTGGCAAGAGCTGGAAAGGAAGAGCATCTAGTCTTGGATCAAGAAGATGCTTCAAACGTGTGGAGACTATCATTGGCCGGTTCAAACTAAAGCACCAGCTCCTCTTTGACTCTACATGCTTGCTTATCCTTATGATTTCGAAAACCCTAATGTGTATGGACCTATATATATTGTGAGCTCATCATTAATAAGAATCAGACAGTGCTAAACAATTAATCTCTCTAGACTTTTCATAATGATTCTCCATTAGTCTCTTAATCTCTTAAGCTACACAAATCTCTTCCTTATTCTCATCTAAACTCAGATTATCTTTTACATTACTTAAAACTCTTATGGTATCAGAGCCAGGTTAATTTCAATCTGAGTTCTTGGTGTTTCTCTTGAAGATTCAAACTTAAAACTTTAAGAGATCAAGTGAGTGTGTTTGAAGTGTTCGTGGAAGAATCTACATCACGGGGGTTTCATCTACGTTCGGGAGTTCTTATCTGGATCTTTGGAGGTTCTTTGAAGGTGAAAGACAAGACACGAGGGGTTTGAAGCTGGTGGTGTGGTTCTAAGTCTCAAGATCAAGTCTTCTACAAGTTATTAAGGTGAAACTGTTGAAGATGGAAAGCGGTACAAAGATGAAGGTTGCTGTGACTTTCAAGGGAAGTAACTACCTAGTATGGTCTAGGATGGTGAAGACTGCTGTGGGAAGCAAGGGTTTATGGAAGCATATCACGTCTGGTGAAGCTCCAAAGCTCATTACCCAAGTGTTGAGATAAGAGGATGGAGAGAAGATACATTGATAGAGGAAGAGTATTGGGGCAGAGAGTAACTTTGGGAATTTACCACAGTAACTTTAGTTTTACTGTGGTAACTAAGGTAAAGGCTTGGGAAGTTACATTGGACCCTTATGGTAAAGGGGATCACGCCCAAGATGAGTCTGGATAAGGGAGGAGGTGTTTGGATAAGGTCTGGTCATAGCTGGAAAAGTAAAGCACTTTTACAGCCTGTCCAAGCATGTGAAGCAAAAGGAGCTCCAGCCTGTCCATTGACCTCACATGCTTATGGATTTCGAAATCCCTTTTGTATTAGCCTTATCTCTTCATATATATCTTGTATCTGAGACATTAAATCAATTAATGGAGTTTTGAGTCTCTCTCTCTTGATTCTCTCACTAAAATCTCTTAATCTCTTTAATCTTTGAATCTAAGTACCTATGGTTGTTTGAATCATTCTCTAAACACAAAAGTGTTTATGGTATCAGAGCCAGGTTCCTTGAAAAGGAGAGAGTGATTTCGTTTTTCTAAATGTTCTTGAGTGTTCTTGAGAGTTCTTGAGATTTTTTCAAGAGCTAGATCCTTTAAAAGTCAAGTTTGTGTCTGTTGGTGTTTCTTTTGGAGAGTCAGCTTCAAGGGAGTCCGTTTAGTGTTTCACAAGGTCAGAAGAGGCGTCTAGCTAGTTGGTAAGCTTGGCGTGTGAGATTAGAAGCATTTGGGGGAAGATCTAGGCTAAAGGTTGTTGCTTTAGGCTAAAGAAAATGGAGCTGCTTCAATGTGGTACAACAAGGCGTGAAGAGAAGAAAGAGAGAGGGAATGAGTGGGGGTGGTTCTCACAGATGAAAACAACACTGAAAAGGTGTGGAGTTTGGAGAAACCATGAGAAGAAAGAGTCTTTGATGGGTAAAGCTGCTGAGAAAGATCAGACAGCAAGAGAAACAAATGGAGATTGCTTTAGTCTTGAAGAAAGTACACTACTTGAGAAGATTGAAGATGTTTATGAGAACAAGATCAGTCTTAGGAGAGTGTATGAAGTCAAGAAGGTGATTAGTGAAGTTAAACCAGGAAGAGAAGGGTTCAATAATCATGTGAGGAAGCTACAACATTTGTGGGTTGAACTACAAGGGTTGAGATCCCATGTGGATGGGGATACTACACAAGAGCAAGCGACAGTCTTGAAGCTCTTGGCGAGCATGGAGTCATCATATGGGTGGCTGGTGGAGATGGTTCTAAGAGGGGAACAGCTTCCGGAAATGGAAGAGATCTGTGTGCTTATAAGAAGGGCGTATGAGATAATGAGAGATGATGAGAGGCTAACCATGTGTAGGAGTGAGAGCTCATGGAAGCCAACTGGGAGTAGGAGTGAGAGCTTCCAGAAGCTAACCATGAGTAGGAGTGAGAGCTCATGGAGGCTAACCAGGAGTAGGAGTGAGGGCTTCCGGAAGAAGAGGAGGTGCAGAATGCTATCCAAAGCTTCTATCAACATAGGAAAGGGTAGGAAGAGAGTTGTGGGAGAGTGTTCTTACTCAGCCTACATGGGGGAATCAGTAGAAGACAGTGGGGTGTTAAAAGAGCAGGAGAAAGGGAGTGGAGCTGATGATCGCATCACCAGGATATGAGATTAAGAGATCCTTAGAGTAAACAGAATAAAGAGAGTGTTTAGGAAGTGATTAAGAGAAGTTTGTGAAAGATTAGGAGACTAGATAGAGCCGTTTAGTGTCTAAGAGAAAAGCATAGTGTCTAAGTGATTAGAGAGACTCAAACTGCATAATATTCATTAGGGTTGATGAGTTACAATATATAGAGAGAGCATACAAGGGTTTTCGAAATCAAGAGAAGACTAAAGCATGTGAGGTCAATCAGGAGAGGATAAGCTCATTTGGACTAGCCAATTAGCTTCTCCACATGCGCGGAGTATCTGGCATCTTGGACCGAGATGCTCTTGCCTTTCCAGCTGTTCCAGCCTGTCAAGGCGCGCTCTACCTTATCCCTAAACGGTCTGATGCCTCAAGGTAAGTTCCTTCCCTTTACCTTAGTTACCGTGTTACTTGGCTGATGCAAGGTAAGTCTTGGTCGATGCTGGATGGTACGGACTGTACGGCTTGTACGGCCTTGTACGGACGTCCGTACCATGCTCTCCCTAAACTCTCTCAAGCTTCCTCATCTCCTTTCCTCTTCAACTCCTTAGCTCTTCATACATATATATTCAGCTCAACTCAACACTCCCCCTCAAGCTTAGCTTTGTATAAGTCTAAGCTTGGACAGCCACAAGATCTTCCTCATTAAAAACCTCACCAAAGAAAACCCAATGGGATAAAACTTTGATGAGGGAAAAAGAGTAAAGACCTTGCAGCTAAGGGGATTAGCTCCTTCTCTTCCCAAGATCAATGAGGCCCAACCTGATGTGAATGGACTCCATTGTCTTCTGTCTTGCAGCCTTGGTGAACACATCCGCTAGCTGATCTTCACTCCTTGTGTAACATGGCAAGATCACCCCTAGCACAATCATCTGCCTCACCTTGTGACAATCAACTTCAATGTGCTTGGTCCTCTCATGAAACACCGAGTTGGATGCAATGTGGATGGCAGCTTGATTGTCACAATGCATTGTCATTGGAGTTGCTTGATCGATCTCCAAGTGCTTCAAGATGCCTTTGATCCATACCAACTCGTTGGTGAGCTTCAGCATGGCTCTATACTCGGCTTCTGCACTTGAACATGACACTACCTTCTGCTTCTTGCTCTTCCAAGTCACCAAGTTGCCTCCAATGAATGTGCAATAGCCTGTGGTTGATCTCCTGTCTGCTCTATCACCAGCCCAATCCGCATCACAATATCCCACCACTTCAGTGCTTCCATTGCAGCCCATCCATACTCCTTGATCAGGTGAGCCGTTGAGATACATCAAGATCCTCTCCACCATGTGCCAGTGATGTTCCTTAGGCACTTGCATGTGTTGACTCACCTGATTCACAGCAAAGCAGATGTCAGGTCTAGTTATAGTAAGATAAATCAATTTGCCAACTAGTTTTCTATAGAGTTTAGGATCCTGATAAGGTTTGCTGTCTTCAATCTCCCCCTCTCGTGGGACTTTGTAGCCATCCTCCATAGGCATCCTTGCTGTCTTGCCTCCATAAGCACCTGCACCTTTCAAAAGATCAAGTGTATATTTCCTTTGGGACATGAACAAACCTTCCTTGGATCTACATATCTCAATTCCAAGGAAGTATTTCATTTCTCCCAAGTCTTTAATCTCAAACATGGATTTAAGAAACTCCTTGGTTGCTATGATACCTTCCTTATCACTCCCTGTGATAATGATATCATCAACATACACAAGGAGAGCAATCATACCTGAGGGAGTCGTGAGAGTGAAGAGAGTGTGATCTAGTTCAGACTTCTTGAAGCCTCGGCCATTCAGAGTAGTGCTCAACTTGTTGTACCAAGCCCTTGGTGATTGCTTCAGTCCATAGATGGCTTTCTTCAATCTCAGTACATTCCCACTCTTTACTAAGTGTTCAAGGCCTGGAGGTGGATGCATATACACTTCATCCTCAAGTTCACCTTGTAGAAACGCATTCTTCACATCCATTTGCCATAACCCCCATCCAAGATTCACAGCCAAGCTTAGTACAATCCGGATTGTGTGGAGTTTAGCTACTGGTGCAAAGGTTTCTATGTAATCTTCTCCATAAGTTTGAGTGAACCCTCTTGCAACTAGTCTTGACTTCTTCCTCTCAACCTTTCCATCCGCTTTGTACTTGATTGTGAATATCCATCTACTAGTCACAGCCTTCTTCCCTTTTGGTAACTCACTCTCATACCATGTATCATTCTTGATCATCGCTCCTGCCTCATCTCCAACTGATTCCTTCCATTCTTTATCTTTCATTGCTTCTTCATAGCTTCTTGGGATGTGATTCTCATCCAAGTTTACCATGAACGCGCAATGTGCTTCTGGATATTGAGCAAAGGAGCACACGGCTTGAGAAGGATGCTCCACAGCTTGGGCATTGTAGTACACTCTCGTGTTTACCCAACTGGAAGGATCCTTCCTTATCCTTGTACTCCTTCTTAGTGGCTGCACAACTGGTTCTTCTTCCTGTTGTTCTTCTACCACTTCATCTTGAGAAGGTGTTTGTGTCACACCATGATCATGTCCATGACCATCCGAGCCTATGCTCTCTTCTCCTTCATTCTCTACTCCTCCTTCATCTTGGTTGGCCTCTTGCATAGGCTCCTCATGCTCCTCTCCTCCCTCATGATCAAGGTGGGATGGTGAACCAACTTCAGGAGGTGTAGTTGCGTGATTCCTCGGATCCTGGGATGTACTGATTCCAAGACCTTCAAGAATGATCCGCAAGGTGGTGGCCTTGTCTGATGTTAAGTCCTTCAGGTCTTCTTGATTCTTTTCTTCATAGTATCCTCTATCTTCCAAGAACTTCACATCTCTAGATACAAGAACTCTCCTTGCTATAGGATCATAGCATTTGTATCCTTTCTGTGTAGCTGAGTATCCTATGAACACAGCCTTAGTGCTTCTTGCTTCTAGCTTGTTGATCATCTCTCCTGGTTTGAGGACAAAGCATAGGCATCCAAAGACTCGCAAGTAATCAAGAGCTGGCTTGTACCTGTTCAGAACTTCAAATGGAGCCTTCTCATTCAGAACTTTGGTTGGAGTTCTGTTTATCAGGTAACAAGCAGTGGCAACCGCATCACTCCAAAATCTCTTTGGAACATTACTCTGAAACATAAGTGACCTTGCCACTTCCATGAGATGCCTATTCTTCCTCTCAGCCACTCCATTTTGCTGTGGAGTATAAGGACAGCTTGTTTGATGTAGAATCCCATGTTGTGATAGGTGTTGCTTGAATGCATGACTCGTGTACTCTCCTCCATTATCTGATCTCAAAATTTTAATCTTAGCATGATAATGGTTAGTTACATAAGTTTGAAAATTCCTAAATGCATCAAGTACCCTATCTTTGGTCTGAATTAAGGTTAACCAGGTGTATTTGGATTTTTCATCAATGAATGTGACAAAATACTTATAACTATCTCTAGATAAGCAAGGGGCAGTCCATACATCTGAATGAATTAGATCAAAGCAATTATCATAAACAGTAGTAGACTTTTGAAACACAGTTCTACAATGCTTGCCTAAAATGCAAGCTTCACAATCCTTATTCTCAAACACAACACCTGGTACCATTAAGTTCAAAGCTTTAACATGAGGGTGTCCTACTCTAGCATGCCACAATGCATTTTTATTCAACAAAGAAGCAGAAGTAAACGAGCAACTATAATCAGGAACAGAAGTGAGTTCTTCAAGCATATAGAGATCTCCCTTAGTCACCCCTTTCCCAATCAACCTGCTGCTCTCAATATCCTGAAACTTCACATCATTAGGACTAAAGATAACATTGCATTGTAAATCATTAGTACATTTCTTCACTGATAATAGGTTTGATGTGAATTCAGGCATGTAAAAAGCTCTAGATTCTTTGTTAAACAGCTTAAGCTTTCCTATTCCTCTAATGGGTATCTTATCCCCATTTGCTATCATCACATGCCCATGTGTAGGTTCTATATCCTTAATCAAGTTTTCATCACTTATCATATGATGTGATGCACCAGAATCAACAATCAATGGTTTACCTACTCGTTTAGCATTATGGCATAGATTACTAAGTGATGAATGCATCTTATCAGTTCTAGCAATGTAAGCATGCCTATACTCATTCCTAGCTTCTAACCGTTCTACTAGTTCTCTAATCAAGTGATCATCCTTATATGCAATCATAGAAGCTCCAAAGGAATAACCGTAAGTGTTACCGTTTTCCTTTAGCATTTTGAAGAGGGCATCAAGGTCTGATCTCTTGATGTAGTCATCATTGCTGCGGGAGCTTGAGGCGCCTGTGTAAGCCACCAGAGACTTCCCATTCCCATCATTGCCTCCAAGCCCATCCACTTCACTGATCTTGCTGGTGCCAGCTCCGCTTGAACCTTCAGTCACATTTGCCCTTCCCTCACGCTCCTTCATGAACTTGGCCGGCTTGAGGTGTGGGTGCAGTATCCAGCATTGGCTCTTCTTATGACCATGCTTCTTGCAATGATCACAGTTGCCATTGAACTTCCTGTCCTCGTACTTCCCGTGAGATGCCTTGTTTGCTTGTGGAGCCTCGGTTGAATCCTCATGAGCTGCTTGATTGGCAAGAGAGAGCTCCCCCTTACCTCCAAACAAACCCATGGATCCCTGCTCCCTTTGGATTTGTGCACACACCTCCTCAAGGTCCGGAAGCTTGTCTGACCTTAACATGTGCTGGATGAGCTGGGTGTAGGCCGGGTTCAGTGTGAGAAGCAGCCCAAAGACCTTGTCTTGCTCGCGCCTCTCATTCAGCTGATCTGGATCAGTTGTGCTCGGCCTCAGCATCTCCAGCTCTGACCATAAGGACCTGAACCTCCCCAAGTGCTTAGTGAACTCCATGTCCTCTTGTGCAAGACGGTTGATCGCTAGCTTCACTTCAAACACACGGCTGAGGTTGGAAGTGTTCCCATACACCTTCTTCAGCGTGTCCCACAGCTCCTTGGCTGATTCACAGTAGCTGTAGGCATCCAAGATAGCTGGGTCCAAGGATGCGTGTAGAACCGTCATCACCAGCATGTCTTCTTGTTGCCATTTCTCCACAGCCGCTTCATTGGAGACCTCTTCTTGATCTCCTCCCTGAGTAATGAGTTTCGGAGCCTCCCCTGTTGTGATGTGCCCCCACAAACCCTTACTTCCCACAGCAGTCTTCACCATCCGAGACCACACAAGGTAGTTGCTACCTTTGAAAGTAACCGCTACCTTCATCCTCATGTTCATCCCATGTTCCATCTTTGCTTGACTTGAAAACTTGGATCTTGGATTTCGTACACACCAACCTTGAGTCTAGAATCACGCAAACCAACAGAACGTAGCACAGCTTCAACTAGAACGGACC
Organism: Brassica napus; assembly: GCF_020379485.1. NCBI lineage: Eukaryota > Viridiplantae > Streptophyta > Magnoliopsida > Brassicales > Brassicaceae > Brassica > Brassica napus. The sequence continues at coordinate 43,787 of NW_026016774.1, read as the reverse complement.
ACAGCTTCAACACCTTCAAGACTACTCGCGTGTAGCTTCAAAGACGTTTAGCTTGTAACTCTCTAAAGATCAAACCCCAGATTCAAATGAACCTGGCTCTGATACCATATGAGATTAAGAGATCCTTAGAGTAAACAGAATAAAGAGAGTGTTTAGGAAGTGATTAAGAGAAGTTTGTGAAAGATTAGGAGACTAGATAGAGCCGTTTAGTGTCTAAGAGAAAAGCATAGTGTCTAAGAGATTAGAGAGACTCAAACTGCATAATCTTCATTAGGGTTGATGAGTTACAATATATAGAGAGAGCATACAAGGGTTTTCGAAATCAAGAGAAGACTAAAGCATGTGAGGTCAATCAGGAGAGGATAAGCTCATTTGGACTAGCCAATTAGCTTCTCCACATGCGCGGAGTATCTGGCATCTTGGACCGAGATGCTCTTGCCTTTCCAGCTGTTCCAGCCTGTCAAGGCGCGCTCTACCTTATCCCTAAACGGTCTGATGCCTCAAGGTAAGTTCCTTCCCTTTACCTTAGTTACCGTGTTACTTGGCTGATGCAAGGTAAGTCTTGGTCGATGCTGGATGGTACGGACTGTACGGCTTGTACGGCCTTGTACGGACGTCCGTACCATGCTCTCCCTAAACTCTCTCAAGCTTCCTCATCTCCTTTCCTCTTCAACTCCTTAGCTCTTCATACATATATATTCAGCTCAACTCAACACAGGAAAGAATGGAGAGTGTTCATGGAACAAGTACAAGCCTTAGCAGCAAGCAGGAAGCATGCTATACAATCCGGAGCTTCTAAACCCATTGTGATTGATTCTGGAGCAAGCCATCATATGATCAGTGATAGGAGGCTTATAAGTGAGATCAAGGCTGCAACAGGGAGTGTTATGATAGCTAATGGTGCTATGATCCCAATAGAAGGAGTGGGAAAGCTAAAACTGTTTGAGAAGGACACAACTGCCTTCTACATGCCTCAGTTCACTTCAAATCTATTATCTGTGAAGAAAGCTACCATTGATCTTGATTGTCAAGTAGTATTCAGACCTGATGAAGTTGAGTTTCAAGATTTGAAGACTGGGAGAGTTATTGGCAGAGGAGACAGCAAGAATCAGCTATACCATCTTCAAATGGCTAAGAATTCTAAACTCCTTGATTCTGTGTGCTTAAGTAGTGCTGTTGATAGGTGTGATAGTATGACTTGGCATGCTAGATTGGGACATCCTCATGCTCGTGCAATTGAATTGATCATGCCTAATATGTCATTTAATCACTTAGAGTGTGAGGCTTGCATATTAGGAAAGCATTGTAGGACTGTGTTTCCAAGCTCAGAAACTACTTATGAGCATTGCTTTGATCTAGTTCATTCAGATGTGTGGACGGCTCCTTGTTTGTCTAGAGATAGCCAGAAGTACTTTGTGACATTCATTGATGAGAAGTCTAAGTATACTTGGCTTACATTGCTCCCATCTAAAGATAGGGTGCAAGAAGCATTTATGAACTTCCAAGCATATGTATCTAATCAATACAATGCTACTGTGAAGGTACTGAGATCAGATAATGGAGCTGAATACATCAGCAATGCCTTCAAGAATCATCTAGCCAAGCATGGGATTGTGCATCAGACTAGCTGCCCTTATACACCACAGCAGAATGGTGTAGCTGAGAGGAAGAACAGGCACTTGATGGAGGTTGCTAGATCGATGATGTTTCATGCAAATGTCCCAAAACGTTTTTGGAGTGATGCTGTGCAGACTGCTTGCTATCTCATCAACCGGGTTCCAACCAAGATATTGAAGAATCTGTCTCCATTTGAAGTGTTGAACAAGAGCAAACCTGTCATTGATCATCTACGTGTCTTTGGGTGTGTGTGCTATGTCATGGTTCCAGGAGAGCAGAGAAACAAGCTGGAGGCAAAGAGTACTAAGGCTATGTTCATTGGTTACTCTATCACTCAGAAGGGGTACAAGTGCTATGATCCTGAAGCAAGGAGAGTGATGGTATCTAGAGAAGTGAAGTTTGTTGAAACAAAAGGTTATTATGAAGAAAAGGAGTGGGAAAATCTGAAGGATTTGTCTCAAGCTCCATCTGATAAGGCAACAATACTGAGAGTGTTGTTAGAGAAGCTCGGGATAGGATTATCCCAGGATCAGGAAACCGGAAGGAGGGAGTCTCCCAATCAGAGTGGTGGAGCTGGAAGAACAACTCCTCTTGATCATGAGAGGGGGAATGGAACTGAATCTGGTGAGCAAGAGCAAAACCAAGAGGATTCAGGTCTTCATGATCAAGATACATCACAAGAAGTTGCGAACAATGAGGTTCAGTCTAGTGGAGAAGTGGATGAGGTTCAGTCTAGTGTAGAAGAACAAGTCAGACCGGCCAGTTCAGAAGAAGAGCAAGTGGAGCCGGTTAGTGTGCAAACTGAAGATCAGGTTCAAGCTTTGAGGAGGAGCACAAGGATAAAGAGGGATCCTTCCAACTGGGTAAACACGAGAGTGTACTACAATGCCCAGGCTGTGGAGCATCCTTCTCAAGCCGTGTGTTCCTTTGCTGAGTTTCCAGAGGAGCATTATGCTTTATGATTAGTCTGGATGAGAGTTATGTACCAAGGACTTATGAAGAAGCTATGTTAGACAAGGAATGGAAAGAATCAGTGGGAGCTGAAGCAGGTGCTATGATCAAAAATGATACATGGTATGAGAGTGAGCTGCCTAAGGGAAAGAAAGCTGTATCTAGTAGATGGATCTTCACAATCAAGTATCTTGCAAATGGACAGATTGATAGGAAGAAGACCAGATTGGTTGCAAGAGGATTTACACAGACCTATGGAGAGGATTACATTGATACCTTTGCACCAGTAGCTAAGCTACATACAGTTCGGATTGTGTTGTCCATTGCAACAAACTTGGAGTGGGATTTGTGGCAGATGGATGTGAAGAATGCTTTCTTACAAGGTGAGCTAGAAGATGAGGTATACATGCTTCCTCCTCCTGGTCTTGAGCATCTAGTAAAGCCAGGGAATGTTTTGAGATTGAAGAAGGCAATATATGGGTTGAAACAATCACCTAGAGCTTGGTACAGGAAGCTGAGTACAACACTCAATGGGAGAGGCTTTAGGAAGTCTGAATTAGATCACACTCTCTTCACTTTGACAGGACCTTCAGGGATCATTGTGATTCTAGTGTATGTGGATGATTTGATTATCACAGGGAGTGATAAGGCAGGGATTCAAGCTACTAAGGAGTTTCTCAAATCTGTGTTTGACATCAAAGATTTGGGAGAGATGAAGTATTTTCTGGGCATTGAGATATGCAGATCAAAGGAGGGTTTGTTTATGTCTCAAAGGAAGTATACTATGGATATGTTGAAGGAGACTGATGTGCTTGGAGGAAAGATAGCTAAAACACCCCTTGAGGAGGGATATAAGGTTCTGCGTGAGGGGGAGGTTGAAGAGAAGCAGTTGTTTGAGGATCCTAAGCTATACAGGACGATGGTTGGCAAGCTGATCTACTTGACCATCACACAGCCAGATATATGTTTTGCTGTAAACCAAGTGAGTCAGCATATGCAGGCGCCAAGGGTACATCACTGGAAGATGGTTGATAGGATACTGAGGTATTTGAGTGGCACGCCTAGTCAAGGAGTTTGGATGGGATGCAATGGCAGCACAGAAGTAGTGGGCTATTGTGATGCTGATTGGGCAGGAGATAGAGTGGACAGGAGATCAACTACTGGCTATTGTACATTCATTGGAGGGAACCTGGTTACTTGGAAGAGTAAGAAGCAGAAGGTCATCTCTTGTTCAAGTGCTGAGGCTGAATATAGGGCTATGTTGAAGTTGACAAACGAGTTGGTGTGGATCAAGGGTATCTTGAAGCATCTGGAGATTGAGCAGAGTACTCCTATGACAATGCACTGTGTCAATCAAGCAGCTATCCATATTGCTTCTAACTCAGTCTTTCATGAGAGAACGAAGCACATAGAAGTGGATTGTCACAAGGTGAGGCAGATGATTATCTTAGGAGTGATTCTGCCATGTTATACAAGGAGTGAGGATCAACTGGCTGATGTGTTTACTAAGGCAGCGAGATTAAAGACGATGGAGTCCATACTTTCTAGGCTTGGGCTCATTGATCTTACTCCCAGGAGCTGATCCCCTTAACCATGGAGTCTCCACTCTTTTTCCCTCATCAAGGTTTTATCCCAATGGGTTTTCCTTGGTGAGGTTTTTAATGAGGGAGATTTTCATGGTTTCCAAGCTTGACTTGTTCTACATGGTCAAGCTTGAGGGGGAGTGTTGAGATAAGAGGATGGAGAGAAGAAACATTGATAGAGGAAGAGTATTGGGGCAGAGAGTAACTTTGGGAATTTACCACAGTAACTTTAGTTTTACTGTGGTAACTAAGGTAAAGGCTTGGGAAGTTACATTGGACCCTTATGGTAAAGGGGATCACGCCCAAGATGAATCTGGATAAGGGAGGAGGTGTTTGGATAAGGTCTGGTCATAGCTGGAAAAGTAAAGCACTTTTACAGCCTGTCCAAGCATGTGAACCAAAAGGAGCTCCAGCCTGTCCATTGACCTCACATGCTTATGGATTTCGAAATCCCTTTTGTATTAGTCTTATCTCTTCATATATATCTTGTATCTGAGACATTAAATCAATTAATGGAGTTTTGAGTCTCTCTCTATTGATTCTCTCACTAAAATCTCTTAATCTCTTTAATCTTTGAATCTAAGTACCTATGGTTGTTTGAATCATTCTCTAAACACAAAAGTGTTTACCAAGGAGGAGACAAGGATAGTGTCTCGGAAGCTGAAGCTGAGAAGTGGCAACAAGAGGAATTGATGGTGATGTCTGTTCTTCATGCCTCATTGGAGCCGTCCATTCTTGATGCTTACAGCTATTGTGAGACAGCCAAGGAGCTGTGGGAAACATTGAAGAAGGTGTATGGAAACACATCTAACCTTAGCCGGGTCTTTGAAGTGAAGAAGGCTCTAAATGGCTTAGCTCAAGAGGACATGGAGTTCACTAAGCATTTGGGAAGGTTCAGGACACTCTGGTCAGAGTTGGAGATGCTAAGGCCAAGCACAACTGATCCGGAGCTTCTAAATGAAAGGAGGGAGCAGGATAAGGTCTTTGGGTTGTTGCTTACATTGAATCCGAGCTACAATGGGCTGATCAAGCATGTGCTGAGGGCTGAGAAACTCCCTGATCTGGAGGATGCGTGTGCTCAGATACAGAAGGAGCAAGGCTCCATTGGCTTGTTTGGTGGCAAAGGAGACCTGTCTCTAGCAAATGCTGCGCAAACTGATCATGAAGAGACTCCACAAGCTAATAAGGCAGCACACAGCCAGTATGAGGATAGGAAGTTCAATGGCAACTGTGATCACTGCAAGAAGCATGGACACAAGAAGAGTCAGTGCTGGATACTTCATCCCCACCTAAAGCCGGCAAAGTTCATGAAGGAAAGGGAGGCAAGAGCCCACGCATCTGAGGGAACAAGTGGAGCTGGGTCATCTAACCGTGGAGCTGAAGGAGAAGGTCGTGAGGGTGATGGCAAGGCACTGGTGACATACTCAGGAGCTCCTAACAACCGTGGCAATGATCATGACTACATCAGGAGGTCCGAGATGGATGCTCTCGTCAAAATGCTCAAGGAGAACGGTAACACTCATGGGTAGTCCTTTGGTGCGTCTATGATAGCTACATCTGCCTGTGTTGATGACATTGCTAGGATTAATAGGATTAAGCGTAATGAGAACTTTAGAAATGAGTACACCTTTGCTAGAAATGCTAGGATGAATCATGAGTCCAATGCATTTAGATCACCTTTGAACCTGTGTAACAATGCTAGCAACATAACTAAACCATTAATTGTTGATTCTGGTGCATCTCATCACATGATTAGTGATACAAATCTTATTAAGGATATAGAACCAACTAATGGACATGTTATGATTGCAAATGGAGACAAGATACCTATTAGAGGAATAGGAAACTTGAAATTGTTTGATAAGAATACTAGAGCTTTCTATATGCCTGAATTTACATCTAACTTGCTATCTGTTAAGAAATGCACAACTGGTTTGAATTGCAATGTTATATTCAGTCCTAATGATGTAAAGTTTCAGGATATTGAGAGCAGCCAATTGATTGGAAAAGGAATCACTAAAGGAGAAATATACTTGCTTGAAAAACTTGATCCTATTTCCAATCACAATTGTTCATTCACCTCTGCTTCTAGTTTAAATAAAAATGCTTTGTGGCATGCTAGATTAGGACACCCTCATGGAAGGGCTTTGAACTTGATGTTACCAGGTGTTTCATTTGAAAATAAGGATTGTTAAGCTTGCATTTTAGGCAAGCATTGTAAAATTGTGTTTCCAAACTCTACTAGTGTTTATGATAAGTGGTTTGACTTGATTCATTCTGATGTTTGGACTGCACCTTGCATATCTAGAGATAATCATAAATACTTTGTCACATTCATTGATGAAAAATCTAAATACACCTGGTTAACTTTAATTCCATCAAAAGATAGGGTGATAGATGCATTTAAGAACTTTCAAACTTATGTGACTAACCATTACCATGCCAAGATTAAAATTTTGAGATCAGATAATGGAGGAGAGTACACAAGCTATGCGTTCAAGAGTCATCTAAGTCACCATGGAATCTTGCATCAAACAAGCTGCCCTTACACACCTCAACAGAATGGTGTGGCTGAGAGGAAAAACAGGCACTTGATGGAGGTTGCTAGATCACTAATGTTCCAAGCAAATGTCCCAAAGAGATTTTGGAGTGATGCTGTGGCCACTGCTTGCTACTTGATCAATAGAATTCCTACAAAGGTCTTAAAGGATCAAGCACCATTTGAAGTTCTAAACAAGCACAAGCCATCAGTGGACTACTTGAGAGTTTTTGGATGCTTATGTTATGTGTTGGTACCAGGAGAGTTGAGGAACAAGTTAGAAGCAAGAAGCACTAAGGCAATGTTCATTGGTTACTCAACAACACAAAAGGGATACAAGTGCTATGATCCAGATACTAGAAGAGTTCTGACCTCTAGAGATGTGAAGTTCATAGAAGCAAGAGGATACTATGAAGAAAAGAATCAAGAGGATCTAAAGGATTTGACATCAGATAAGGCCGGAGCTTTGAGAATGATCTTGGAAGGTCTAGGCATCAAGATGAACCAGGATCCGAATGTTGATGGTGGAAACCAACAAGCAAGCTCCGGAGCACCTGTTGGAGTTGATCAAACACCTCACCTTGATCATGAGGGGGGAAGTGAGCCTGAAACTCAAGAAAATGGCCAAGATGGAGCCGGCTTGGGTGAAGAAGGAGAAGAGAGTAACTCAGGCTCTCATAATCAAGGTGACCAAAGACAAGAAGATGTAGAAGCTCAGGTTGAAGTACAAGAGCCGAGTGTCCAAGATGAGCTGGTTCAAGATCAGCCAGTATTGAGAAGAAGCACAAGGCTGAGAAAGGATCCTTCTAGCTGGGTAAACACGAGAGTGTACTACAATGCCCAGGCTGTGGAGCATCCTACTCAGGCCGTGTGTTCCTTTGCTCAATATCCTGAAGAGCATTGTGCTTTTATGGTGAACTTGGATAAGAATTATATTCCAAAGAGCTATGAAGAGGCAATGTTAGATAAGGAGTGGAAGGAATCAGTGAGAGCTGAGGCAGGAGCTATGGTAAAAAATGATACATGGTATGAGAGTGAACTACCTAAGGGAAAGAAGGCAGTATCAAGTAGATGGATCTTCACAATCAAGTACAAGGCTGATGGGCAAATTGAGAGGAAGAAGTCAAGACTGGTTGCAAGAGGCTTCACACAAACCTATGGAGAGGATTACATTGAGACATTTGCACCAGTGGCTAAGCTACATACAATCCGGATTGTACTAAGTTTAGCTGTGAACCTTGGATGGGGCTTATGGCAAATGGATGTGAAGAATGCTTTTCTACAAGGAGAGCTTGAGGATGAAGTCTATATGCATCCTCCACCAGGCCTTGAACACTTAGTTAAGAAGGGAAATGTGTTGAGATTGAAGAAAGCCATCTATGGATTGAAGCAATCACCAAGAGCTTGGTACAACAAGCTGAGTACTACCTTGAATGGCCGAGGCTTTAAGAAGTCTGAACTAGATCACACTCTCTTCACTCTTACCACTCCCTCAGGTATGATAGCACTCCTTGTGTATGTTGATGATATCATTATCACAGGAAGTGATAAGGAAGGTATCATAGCAACCATGTTTGAGATTAAAGACTTGGGAGAAATGAAATACTTTCTTGGAATTGAGATATGTAGATCCAAGGAAGGTTTATTCATGTCTCAAAGGAAGTATACACTTGATCTTTTGAAAGGTGCAGGTGCTTATGGAGGCAAGACAGCAAGGATGCCTATGGAGGATGGCTACAAAGTCCCACGAGAGGGGGAGATTGAAGACAGCAAACCTTATCAGGATCCTAAACTCTATAGAAAACTAGTTGGTAAATTGATTTACCTTACCATAACTAGACCTGACATTTGTTTTGCTGTGAATCAGGTGAGTCAACACATGCAAGTGCCTAAGGAGCATCACTGGCGTATGGTGGAGAGAATCTTGATGTATCTCAACGGCTCACCTGATCAAGGAGTATGGATGGGTTGCAATGGGAGCACTGAAGTGGTTGGATACTGTGATGCGGATTGGGCCGGTGATAGAGCAGACAGGAGATCAACCACAGGCTATTGCACATTCATTGGAGGCAACTTGGTCACGTGGAAGAGTAAGAAGCAGAAGGTGGTCTCTTGCTCAAGTGCAGAAGCTGAGTATAGAGCTATGCTGAAGCTTACCAACGAGCTGGTGTGGATCAAAGGCATCTTGAAGCATTTGGAGATTGATCAAGCCACACCAATGACAATGCATTGTGATAACCAAGCAGCTATCCACATTGCCTCCAACTCCGTGTTCCATGAGAGAACCAAGCACATTGAAGTTGATTGTCACAAAGTGAGGCAGATGATTATCCTAGGAGTCATCCTGCCATGCTACACTAGGAGTGAAGATCAGTTGGCTGATGTGTTCACTAAGGCTGCGAGACACAAGACTATGGAGTCCATTCACATTAGATTGGGACTCATAGATCTTGGGAAGAGAAGGAGCTGATCCCCTAAGTCATGAGGTCTTTACTCTTTTTCCCTCATCAAAGTTTTGTCCCAATGGGTTTTCTTTGGTGAGGTTTTTAATGAGGAAGATCTCATGGCTAGCCAAGCTTAGACTTTCACAAAGCTAAGCTTGAGGGGGAGTGTTGAGATGAGTTGAGACATATGAGATAAGAGGTAAAGACACAAAGGAGTTGAGGACATAAAGAGGGCAAAGGAGTTAAGAGAAGAAATGGGTTGATAGAGATGGTACGGACGGATAGGCCGTACCATTGGCCGTACAAAGGTAAAAGCGGCCAAGTAACTCTCCGGGTAACTTACATGGACTTACTTGAAGTTACACTTGACCAAGACCTTATCCGAACGTTGGAGAGGATAAGGGAGGCGCGGCTTGACAGCTAGGACAGGCTGGCAAGAGCTGGAAAGGAAGAGCATCTAGTCTTGGATCAAGAAGATGCTTCAAACGTGTGGAGACTATCATTGGCCGGTTCAAACTAAAGCACCAGCTCCTCTTTGACTCTACATGCTTGCTTTATCCTTATGATTTCGAAAACCCTAATGTGTATGGACCTGTATATTATTGTGAGCTCATCATTAATAAGAATCAGACAGTTCTAAACAATTAATCTCTCTAGACTTTTCATAATGATTCTCCATTAGTCTCTTAATCTCTTAAGCTACACAAATCTCTTCCTTATTCTCATCTAAACTCAGATTATCTTTTACATTACTTAAAACTCTTAGTGAGTTCTTCTCAAACAGCTTGAGGTTTCCCACTCCTTCTATTGGGATCCTAGCACCATTAGCTATCATGACACTCCCTGTTGCAGCTTGACTTCACTTATCAGACTTCTATACACTGATCATATGATGTGTTGCTCCAGAATCAATGATAATGGGTTTGGATGTGGATGCTAAGGCAAGAGCAACCTTGTCTCCGGTCGTGTGCCAAAGCATACACATACTTGACAAACCCATCCCATTCTTCTCTTGTGATAGGGTCATCTGCTCCTTTGATCTCCTGCTCCTTCATAACCATACTATCCTCCACTGAGTTACTCATATAGGCAGAGTAAGAACACTCTCCTCTTACCACTTGTTGAGCCACCTCATTGATCATCTTCAAGCTCATCTTATCACTTAGATAACCAGACTCCATTTCTTCTTCCAAGCCTTTCCCATCTTAAGCCACACTCTAGAAAGCTTTCTCAGCTTCCCTTCTTACAGCTTGTACCACCTTTCCACTGGTTTGATCTCTTGTTCTCTTCCCACAAATCACACGCTTGAAGAGTAAGAACCCCCATCTCTCCTTCACAAGAAGCTAAAGAACACATCTTGTTTCCTCCTTTCTTTAATAACTCTCGGATCAGCTGTGCTTGGTCTCAGCATATCCAGCTCCATCCATCCTTCTCTCAGCCTTCCCACAAGCTGATACAACTCATCCTTTCCTTGTCTCAAGCCACGGATCACTCTCTTGTCTCCACTGACCTTCACAAGTTTGGACCTTTCTTCAGTAGCATTTCCACTAAAGGCTTCCCCTTTACATGACACACCATAACCCACAGCTTTCCAAAGCTCTCTTTGCCCATCTTGACCAATCGCCATCCCTCTCTTCTTTCAAGCTCCATGGTTGTAGCTAGATCTGTGCTTCATTTCCATGTTTGAGATAGTTTGAATCCATCAGAATATCTCACACCACTCAGATAATAAAGATCAGAACTCAAGAACACCAAGAACACTCAAGAACACTCAAGAACACTCAAGAACACTCAGATTTGCGAAATAGAAATCACACACTCACCCCCTTTTGAGCAACCTGGCTCTGATACCATAAACACTTTTGTGCTTTAGAGTGTGTTTAATAATAATCAGAGAAGATTAGAGTAGAATTTAGAGAGAATAGAGAGATTCTAGAGAGAGAGACACTCAAAACTCCATTAATTGATTTAATGTATCAGATACAAGATATATATGAAGAGATAAGGCTGATTAAGTGAATTTCGAAATCCATAAGCATGTGTAGTCAATGGACAGGCTGGAACTCCTTTTGAAATGCTTGGCTGTGCTTTCTCACATGCTTGCACTAGTGTAAAAGCATCCTCTCCTTTCCAGCATCATACAGGCTGTCAAAGTGCTCCCTTATCCTTCCTTATCCTCCCTTATCCTCTTTGGTCGAGTTTCCTCTCTTCTCTTCACTAAGTTACCTTCTCATCCCATCAGATAACTTCCCCAAGTAGTTACTGTGGTTAAAATAAAGTTACCACAGTAAAACTCTAAAGTTACTGTCTCAGCCTCCTGATCACCAACTTAACAATTTATTCAACTTCCTGGTGATTTTCCACCACTTTATGTATCCAAATCAAGCATCTTACAAAGAGATTCATCCTGGTTTGATTGGAACGACGAAGAAGCTGTGCTATTCCCAAACTGGGAAACTGGAATCACCTGATTTGAAAGTGGGATAACTTCTTCATGCCAACTCCTATGAGATTTATTCAACTTCCTGGTGATTCTCCACCACTTTATGTATCCAAATCAAGCTTCTTACAAAGAGATTCATCCTGGTTTGATTGGAACGACGAAGAAGCTGTGCTATTCCCAAACTGGGAAACTGGAATCACCTGATTTGAAAGTGGGATAACTTCTTCATGCCAACTCCTATGAGATTTATTCAACTTCCTGGTGATTTTCCACCACTTATGTATCCAAATCAAGCTTCTTACAAAGAGATTCATCCTGGTTTGATTGGAACGACGAAGAAGCTGTGCTATTCCCAAACTGGGAAACTGGAATCACCTGATTTGAAAGTGGGATAACTTCTTCATGCCAACTCCTATGAGATTTATTCAACTTCCTGGTGATTCTCCACCACTTTATGTATCCAAATCAAGCTTCTTACAAAGTGATTCATCCTGGTTTGATTGGAACGACGAAGAAGCTGTGCTATTCCCAAACTGGGAAACTGGAATCACCTGATTTGAAAGTGGGATAACTTCTTCATGCCAACTCCTATGAGATTTATTCAACTTCCTGGTGATTCTCCACCACTTTATGTATCCAAATCAAGCTTCTTACAAAGAGATTCATCCTGGTTTGATTGGAACGACGAAGAAGCTGTGCTATTCCCAAACTGGGAAACTGGAATCACCTGATTTGAAAGTGGGATAACTTCTTCATGCCAACTCCTATGAGATTTATTCAACTTCCTGGTGATTCTCCACCACTTTATGTATCCAAATCAAGCTTCTTACAAAGAGATTCATCCTGGTTTGATTGGAACGACGAAGAAGCTGTGCTATTCCCAAACTGGGAAACTGGAATCACCTGATTTGAAAGTGGGATAACTTCTTCATGCCAACTCCTATGAGATTTATTCAACTTCCTGGTGATTCTCCACCACTTTATGTATCCAAATCAAGCTTCTTACAAAGTGATTCATCCTGGTTTGATTGGAACGACGAAGAAGCTGTGCTATTCCCAAACTGGGAAACTGGAATCACCTGATTTGAAAGTGGGATAACTTCTTCATGCCAACTCCTATGAGATTTATTCAACTTCCTGGTGATTCTCCACCACTTTATGTATCCAAATCAAGCTTCTTACAAAGAGATTCATCCTGGTTTGATTGGAACGACGAAGAAGCTGTGCTATTCCCAAACTGGGAAACTGGAATCACCTGATTTGAAAGTGGGATAACTTCTTCATGCCAACTCCTATGAGATTTATTCAACTTCCTGGTGATTCTCCACCACTTTATGTATCCAAATCAAGCTTCTTACAAAGAGATTCATCCTGGTTTGATTGGAACGACGAAGAAGCTGTGCTATTCCCAAACTGGGAAACTGGAATCACCTGATTTGAAAGTGGGATAACTTCTTCATGCCAACTCCTATGAGATTTATTCAACTTCCTGGTGATTCTCCACCACTTTATGTATCCAAATCAAGCTTCTTACAAAGAGATTCATCCTGGTTTGATTGGAACGACGAAGAAGCTGTGCTATTCCCAAACTGGGAAACTGGAATCACCTGATTTGAAAGTGGGATAACTTCTTCATGCCAACTCCTATGAGATTTATTCAACTTCCTGGTGATTCTCCACCACTTTATGTATCCAAATCAAGCTTCTTACAAAGAGATTCATCCTGGTTTGATTGGAACGACGAAGAAGCTGTGCTATTCCCAAACTGGGAAACTGGAATCACCTGATTTGAAAGTGGGATAACTTCTTCATGCCAACTCCTATGAGATTTATTCAACTTCCTGGTGATTCTCCACCACTTTATGTATCCAAATCAAGCTTCTTACAAAGAGATTCATCCTGGTTTGATTGGAACGACGAAGAAGCTGTGCTATTCCCAAACTGGGAAACTGGAATCACCTGATTTGAAAGTGGGATAACTTCTTCATGCCAACTCCTATGAGATTTATTCAACTTCCTGGTGATTCTCCACCACTTTATGTATCCAAATCAAGCTTCTTACAAAGAGATTCATCCTGGTTTGATTGGAACGAAGAAGAAGCTGTGCTATTCCCAAACTGGGAAACTGGAATCACCTGATTTGAAAGTGGGATAACTTCTTCATGCCAACTCCTATGAGATTTATTCAACTTCCTGGTGATTCTCCACCACTTTTTGTATCCAAATCAAGCTTCTTACAAAGAGATTCATCCTGGTTTGATTGGAACGACGAAGAAGCTGTGCTATTCCCAAACTGGGAAACTGGAATCACCTGATTTGAAAGTGGGATAACTTCTTCATGCCAACTCCTATGAGATTTATTCAACTTCCTGGTGATTCTCCACCACTTTATGTATCCAAATCAAGCTTCTTACAAAGAGATTCATCCTGGTTTGATTGGAACGACGAAGAAGCTGTGCTATTCCCAAACTGGGAAACTGGAATCACCTGATTTGAAAGTGGGATAACTTCTTCATGCCAACTCCTATGAGATTTATTCAACTTCCTGGTGATTCTCCACCACTTTTTGTATCCAAATCAAGCTTCTTACAAAGAGATTCATCCTGGTTTGATTGGAACGACGAAGAAGCTGTGCTATTCCCAAACTGGGAAACTGGAATCACCTGATTTGAAAGTGGGATAACTTCTTCATGCCAACTCCTATGAGATTTATTCAACTTCCTGGTGATTCTCCACCACTTTATGTATCCAAATCAAGCTTCTTACAAAGAGATTCATCCTGGTTTGATTGGAACGACGAAGAAGCTGTGCTATTCCCAAACTGGGAAACTGGAATCACCTGATTTGAAAGTGGGATAACTTCTTCATGCCAACTCCTATGAGATTTATTCAACTTCCTGGTGATTCTCCACCACTTTATGTATCCAAATCAAGCTTCTTACAAAGAGATTCATCCTGGTTTGATTGGAACGACGAAGAAGCTGTGCTATTCCCAAACTGGGAAACTGGAATCACCTGATTTGAAAGTGGGATAACTTCTTCATGCCAACTCCTATGAGATTTATTCAACTTCCTGGTGATTCTCCACCACTTTATGTATCCAAATCAAGCTTCTTACAAAGAGATTCATCCTGGTTTGATTGGAACGACGAAGAAGCTGTGCTATTCCCAAACTGGGAAACTGGAATCACCTGATTTGAAAGTGGGATAACTTCTTCATGCCAACTCCTATGAGATTTATTCAACTTCCTGGTGATTCTCCACCACTTTATGTATCCAAATCAAGCTTCTTACAAAGAGATTCATCCTGGTTTGATTGGAACGACGAAGAAGCTGTGCTATTCCCAAACTGGGAAACTGGAATCACCTGATTTGAAAGTGGGATAACTTCTTCATGCCAACTCCTATGAGATTTATTCAACTTCCTGGTGATTCTCCACCACTTTATGTATCCAAATCAAGCTTCTTACAAAGAGATTCATCCTGGTTTGATTGGAACGACGAAGAAGCTGTGCTATTCCCAAACTGGGAAACTGGAATCACCTGATTTGAAAGTGGGATAACTTCTTCATGCCAACTCCTATGAGATTTATTCAACTTCCTGGTGATTCTCCACCACTTTATGTATCCAAATCAAGCTTCTTACAAAGAGATTCATCCTGGTTTGATTGGAACGACGAAGAAGCTGTGCTATTCCCAAACTGGGAAACTGGAATCACCTGATTTGAAAGTGGGATAACTTCTTCATGCCAACTCCTATGAGATTTATTCAACTTCCTGGTGATTCTCCACCACTTTATGTATCCAAATCAAGCTTCTTACAAAGAGATTCATCCTGGTTTGATTGGAACGACGAAGAAGCTGTGCTATTCCCAAACTGGGAAACTGGAATCACCTGATTTGAAAGTGGGATAACTTCTTCATGCCAACTCCTATGAGATTTATTCAACTTCCTGGTGATTCTCCACCACTTTATGTATCCAAATCAAGCTTCTTACAAAGAGATTCATCCTGGTTGATTGGAACGACGAAGAAGCTGTGCTATTCCCAAACTGGGAAACTGGAATCACCTGATTTGAAAGTGGGATAACTTCTTCATGCCAACTCCTATGAGATTTATTCAACTTCCTGGTGATTCTCCACCACTTTATGTATCCAAATCAAGCTTCTTACAAAGAGATTCATCCTGGTTTGATTGGAACGACGAAGAAGCTGTGCTATTCCCAAACTGGGAAACTGGAATCACCTGATTTGAAAGTGGGATAACTTCTTCATGCCAACTCCTATGAGATTTATTCAACTTCCTGGTGATTCTCCACCACTTTATGTATCCAAATCAAGCTTCTTACAAAGAGATTCATCCTGGTTTGATTGGAACGACGAAGAAGCTGTGCTATTCCCAAACTGGGAAACTGGAATCACCTGATTTGAAAGTGGGATAACTTCTTCATGCCAACTCCTATGAGATTTATTCAACTTCCTGGTGATTCTCCACCACTTTATGTATCCAAATCAAGCTTCTTACAAAGATTCATCCTGGTTTGATTGGAACGACGAAGAAGCTGTGCTATTCCCAAACTGGGAAACTGGAATCACCTGATTTGAAAGTGGGATAACTTCTTCATGCCAACTCCTATGAGATTTATTCAACTTCCTGGTGATTCTCCACCACTTTATGTATCCAAATCAAGCTTCTTACAAAGAGATTCATCCTGGTTTGATTGGAACGACGAAGAAGCTGTGCTATTCCCAAACTGGGAAACTGGAATCACCTGATTTGAAAGTGGGATAACTTCTTCATGCCAACTCCTATGAGATTTATTCAACTTCCTGGTGATTCTCCACCACTTTATGTATCCAAATCAAGCTTCTTACAAAGAGATTCATCCTGGTTTGATTGGAACGACGAAGAAGCTGTGCTATTCCCAAACTGGGAAACTGGAATCACCTGATTTGAAAGTGGGATAACTTCTTCATGCCAACTCCTATGAGATTTATTCAACTTCCTGGTGATTCTCCACCACTTTATGTATCCAAATCAAGCTTCTTACAAAGAGATTCATCCTGGTTTGATTGGAACGACGAAGAAGCTGTGCTATTCCCAAACTGGGAAACTGGAATCACCTGATTTGAAAGTGGGATAACTTCTTCATGCCAACTCCTATGAGATTTATTCAACTTCCTGGTGATTCTCCACCACTTTATGTATCCAAATCAAGCTTCTTACAAAGAGATTCATCCTGGTTTGATTGGAACGACGAAGAAGCTGTGCTATTCCCAAACTGGGAAACTGGAATCACCTGATTTGAAAGTGGGATAACTTCTTCATGCCAACTCCTATGAGATTTATTCAACTTCCTGGTGATTCTCCACCACTTTATGTATCCAAATCAAGCTTCTTACAAAGTGATTCATCCTGGTTTGATTGGAACGACGAAGAAGCTGTGCTATTCCCAAACTGGGAAACTGGAATCACCTGATTTGAAAGTGGGATAACTTCTTCATGCCAACTCCTATGAGATTTATTCAACTTCCTGGTGATTCTCCACCACTTTATGTATCCAAATCAAGCTTCTTACAAAGTGATTCATCCTGGTTTGATTGGAACGACGAAGAAGCTGTGCTATTCCCAAACTGGGAAACTGGAATCACCTGATTTGAAAGTGGGATAACTTCTTCATGCCAACTCCTATGAGATTTATTCAACTTCCTGGTGATTCTCCACCACTTTATGTATCCAAATCAAGCTTCTTACAAAGAGATTCATCCTGGTTTGATTGGAACGACGAAGAAGCTGTGCTATTCCCAAACTGGGAAACTGGAATCACCTGATTTGAAAGTGGGATAACTTCTTCATGCCAACTCCTATGAGATTTATTCAACTTCCTGGTGATTCTCCACCACTTTATGTATCCAAATCAAGCTTTTACAAAGTGATTCATCCTGGTTTGATTGGAACGACGAAGAAGCTGTGCTATTCCCAAACTGGGAAACTGGAATCACCTGATTTGAAAGTGGGATAACTTCTTCATGCCAACTCCTATGAGATTTATTCAACTTCCTGGTGATTCTCCACCACTTTATGTATCCAAATCAAGCTTTTACAAAGTGATTCATCCTGGTTTGATTGGAACGACGAAGAAGCTGTGCTATTCCCAAACTGGGAAACTGGAATCACCTGATTTGAAAGTGGGATAACTTCTTCATGCCAACTCCTATGAGATTTATTCAACTTCCTGGTGATTCTCCACCACTTTATGTATCCAAATCAAGCTTCTTACAAGAGATTCATCCTGGTTTGATTGGAACGACGAAGAAGCTGTGCTATTCCCAAACTGGGAAACTGGAATCACCTGATTTGAAAGTGGGATAACTTCTTCATGCCAACTCCTATGAGATTTATTCAACTTCCTGGTGATTCTCCACCACTTTTGTATCCAAATCAAGCTTCTTACAAAGAGATTCATCCTGGTTTGATTGGAACGACGAAGAAGCTGTGCTATTCCCAAACTGGGAAACTGGAATCACCTGATTTGAAAGTGGGATAACTTCTTCATGCCAACTCCTATGAGATTTATTCAACTTCCTGGTGATTCTCCACCACTTTATGTATCCAAATCAAGCTTCTTACAAAGAGATTCATCCTGGTTTGATTGGAACGACGAAGAAGCTGTGCTATTCCCAAACTGGGAAACTGGAATCACCTGATTTGAAAGTGGGATAACTTCTTCATGCCAACTCCTATGAGATTTATTCAACTTCCTGGTGATTCTCCACCACTTTATGTATCCAAATCAAGCTTCTTACAAAGAGATTCATCCTGGTTTGATTGGAACGACGAAGAAGCTGTGCTATTCCCAAACTGGGAAACTGGAATCACCTGATTTGAAAGTGGGATAACTTCTTCATGCCAACTCCTATGAGATTTATTCAACTTCCTGGTGATTCTCCACCACTTTATGTATCCAAATCAAGCTTCTTACAAAGAGATTCATCCTGGTTTGATTGGAACGACGAAGAAGCTGTGCTATTCCCAAACTGGGAAACTGGAATCACCTGATTTGAAAGTGGGATAACTTCTTCATGCCAACTCCTATGAGATTTATTCAACTTCCTGGTGATTCTCCACCACTTTATGTATCCAAATCAAGCTTCTTACAAAGTGATTCATCCTGGTTTGATTGGAACGACGAAGAAGCTGTGCTATTCCCAAACTGGGAAACTGGAATCACCTGATTTGAAAGTGGGATAACTTCTTCATGCCAACTCCTATGAGATTTATTCAACTTCCTGGTGATTCTCCACCACTTTATGTATCCAAATCAAGCTTCTTACAAAGTGATTCATCCTGGTTTGATTGGAACGACGAAGAAGCTGTGCTATTCCCAAACTGGGAAACTGGAATCACCTGATTTGAAAGTGGGATAACTTCTTCATGCCAACTCCTATGAGATTTATTCAACTTCCTGGTGATTCTCCACCACTTTATGTATCCAAATCAAGCTTCTTACAAAGAGATTCATCCTGGTTTGATTGGAACGACGAAGAAGCTGTGCTATTCCCAAACTGGGAAACTGGAATCACCTGATTTGAAAGTGGGATAACTTCTTCATGCCAACTCCTATGAGATTTATTCAACTTCCTGGTGATTCTCCACCACTTTATGTATCCAAATCAAGCTTCTTACAAAGAGATTCATCCTGGTTTGATTGGAACGACGAAGAAGCTGTGCTATTCCCAAACTGGGAAACTGGAATCACCTGATTTGAAAGTGGGATAACTTCTTCATGCCAACTCCTATGAGATTTATTCAACTTCCTGGTGATTCTCCACCACTTTATGTATCCAAATCAAGCTTCTTACAAAGAGATTCATCCTGGTTTGATTGGAACGACGAAGAAGCTGTGCTATTCCCAAACTGGGAAACTGGAATCACCTGATTTGAAAGTGGGATAACTTCTTCATGCCAACTCCTATGAGATTTATTCAACTTCCTGGTGATTCTCCACCACTTTATGTATCCAAATCAAGCTTCTTACAAAGAGATTCATCCTGGTTTGATTGGAACGACGAAGAAGCTGTGCTATTCCCAAACTGGGAAACTGGAATCACCTGATTTGAAAGTGGGATAACTTCTTCATGCCAACTCCTATGAGATTTATTCAACTTCCTGGTGATTCTCCACCACTTTATGTATCCAAATCAAGCTTCTTACAAAGAGATTCATCCTGGTTTGATTGGAACGACGAAGAAGCTGTGCTATTCCCAAACTGGGAAACTGGAATCACCTGATTTGAAAGTGGGATAACTTCTTCATGCCAACTCCTATGAGATTTATTCAACTTCCTGGTGATTCTCCACCACTTTATGTATCCAAATCAAGCTTCTTACAAAGTGATTCATCCTGGTTTGATTGGAACGACGAAGAAGCTGTGCTATTCCCAAACTGGGAAACTGGAATCACCTGATTTGAAAGTGGGATAACTTCTTCATGCCAACTCCTATGAGATTTATTCAACTTCCTGGTGATTCTCCACCACTTTATGTATCCAAATCAAGCTTCTTACAAAGTGATTCATCCTGGTTTGATTGGAACGACGAAGAAGCTGTGCTATTCCCAAACTGGGAAACTGGAATCACCTGATTTGAAAGTGGGATAACTTCTTCATGCCAACTCCTATTGTTGAGAAGAGGAAGCCATTATGAGAAGGAAAGGTAGAGCTAAGCAGTGATGGGAAAGAGTACGGACAGTACGGCCTAGGTACGGACAGTACGGCCTATGTACGGACAGGGGCTTGGCCGTACATCTAAGGAAACATAAAGGGAGAAGGAGATGGGTGAGTAAAGCCTCTACAGCACACGGAGGTCTCAAGACTGATCAGACCGTTTAGGGATAAGGGAAGGACGAGCCTTATCCATCCAGTCCGTGGACAGGCTGTAAAAGCAAAGGCAAAGCGTGTGAGCCTTACCGTCCATTCATTCAAAAGAAACGCTCCCTTTAGTCTTGACTACACATGCTTATGACTAGTGATGTTTTTCCTTAACTTGTAAACCCTAATGCCTCTTCTATAAATGATGTAACCTCATCTCATAATAAGATTAGACAGTTCTAAACAATCTCTCTCTATACTCATTTCATTATGATTCTCCATTAGTCTCTAATCTGTCTCTTAATCTCTTATTCTCTTCTATAATCCTTTCTAAACTCAGATAATCATCTATATCCTTAAATCTCATATGGTATCAGAGCCAGGTTGATTGAAATCTGAGTTCGTGAGTGACTCTCTTAAGGATTCAAGTTTGAAACTTTAAGAGAACAAGTGAGTGTGTTTGAGAGTTTCTTGAGAGTTCAAAAGCTCAAAGTGTTTTGTGTGTGTCTCGGTGATCCGTGGGAGGTTCATTTGAAGACTCAAGAGTAAATCTGTGTTCTAGAGAGCAGTGTGGGTTCTCAGTACAAGATCTAACCGGTTGTTCAAGCTGTAGACGTCAAGCTGTTCAAGATGGAAAGTATTATGAAGATGAAGGTCGCGGTGACATTCAAAGGAAGCAACTACCTAGTCTGGTCTAGGATGGTGAAGACTGCTGTGGGAAGCAAGGGTTTGTGGAGGCATATCACGTCTGGTGAAGCTCCAAAGGCGATTACTCAAGAGGGTGACGCAGAGAGCTCCGAGGAGAGTGTTGTGGAGAAGTGGCAACAAGAAGACATGATGGTAATGTCAGTCCTTCATGCCTCCTTGGAGCCGGCTATCCTAGATGCTTACAGCTACTGTGAGACAGCCAAGGAGCTGTGGGACACGCTGAAGAAGGTATATGGAAACGTTTCTAACCTGAACCGAGTGTTTGAAGTCAAGAAGGCAATCAACGAGTTAACCCAAGATGACATGGAGTTTACTAAGCACTTGGGGAGGTTCAGGACACTGTGGTCAGAGCTGGAGATGTTGAGACCAAGCACGGTTGATCCAGAGCTTCTAAATGAGAGGCGTGAGCAGGACAAGGTCTTTGGGTTGTTGCTCACATTGAACGCAAGCTACAATGGTCTCATTCAACACATGCTAAGGTCCGAGAAGCTACCTGACCTTGAGGATGTTTGTGCTCAGATACAGAGGGAGCAGGGCTCAATGGGTTTGTTTGGAGGCAAGGGAGACTTATCTCTTGCAAATGCTGTGCAATCTGACCGAGAAGAGCCTCCACAAGCTAACAAAGCTGGCTACAACAAGTATGAGAAGTTCAATGGGAACTGTGATCATTGCAAGAGGTATGGGCACAAGAAGATTCAGTGCTGGATACTCCATCCCCACTTGAAGCCGGCCAAGTTCATAAAGGAGAGAGAGGCAAGAGCTCATATGACTGAAGGATCAAGCGGAGCAGGGCCATCCAACAAAGGAGCTGAGGTGGAGAACCGTGAAGGAAATGGAAAAGCTTTGGTGACCTATACTGGAGCTAGCAACCCCCGAGGCAATGATCAAGACTTCATCAGGAGGTCCGAGATGGATGCACTCATCAAAATGCTCAAGGATAATGGTAACATTCATGGGCATTCATTTGGTGCTTCTTTGATTGCTAGAACTATAGAAATGACTCACGGTGAGGCTGAGATTGCTAGGACTGATAGTAAGGCTGGAATTGAGCAGTACATTGATAGAAATGCTAGGATGAATGCATATAGATCAAACTGTATCTGCCATCATGCTAGCAATGCATACAAACCATTGATTATAGATTCAGGTGCATCTCATCATATGATTAGTGACACCAACCTGATTAAAGATATAGAACCTACTAATGGATGTGTGATGATTGCAAATGGAGATAAGATACCTATTAAGGGAATAGGAAACTTAAAGCTATTTGATAAAAACACTAGAGCATTTTACATTCCTGAATTCACATCAAATCTTCTTTCAGTTAAGAAATGTACTACTGATTTGAATTGCAATGTTATATTCAGTCCTAATGATGTGAAGTTTCAGGATATTGAGAGCAGCCAATTGATTGGAAAAGGAGTCACAAAGGGAGAGTTATACATGCTTGAGAAGCTTGATCCTGTTTCCAATCATAACTGCTCATTTACTTCTGCTTCTAGTTTGAATAAAAATGCATTGTGGCATGCTAGACTAGGTCATCCCCATGAGAGGGCTTTAAACTTGATGTTACCAGGTGTGGTTTTTGAAAATGATAAGTGTGAAGCTTGCATCTTAGGCAAGCATTGTAAGAATGTGTTTCCAAGAACATCTACTGTTTATGAAAATTGCTTTGATTTGATTCATACTGATGTGTGGACTGCACCTATTTTCTCTAGAGACAATCATAAGTACTTTGTCACATTCATTGATGAAAAATCTAAATACACCTGGTTAACACTTATTCCATCAAAAGATAGGGTGATAGATGCATTCAAGAACTTTCAAGCTTATGTGACTAACCATTATCATGCTAAGATTAAAATTTTGAGATCAGATAATGGAGGAGAGTACACAAGCTATGCGTTCAAAAGTCATCTAGATCATCATGGAATACTTCATCAAACAAGCTGTCCCTACACACCACAACAGAATGGTGTAGCTGAGAGGAAGAACAGGCACTTGATGGAGGTGGCTCGGTCATTGATGTTCCAAGCCAATGTACCTAAGAGATTCTGGAGTGATGCTGTATCCACTGCTTGCTATCTAATCAACCGAATGCCGACAAGGGTGTTGAAGGATCAAGCACCATTTGAGGTACTGAACAAGCGCAAGCCATCTTTGGCATATATGAAAGTGTTTGGATGCTTGTGTTATGTGTTGGTACCAGGAGAGTTGAGGAACAAGCTAGAAGCAAGAAGCCGAAAGGCAATGTTCATTGGCTACTCAACAACTCAAAAGGGATATAAGTGTTATGATCCAGAAGCTAGAAGGGTACTTGTATCTAGAGATGTGAAGTTCATTGAAGAAAGAGGATACTATGAAGAGAAGAATCAAGAAGACTTGAGGGACCTTACATCAGATAAGGCTGGAGTCTTAAGGATTATTTTGGAAGGTCTTGGTATCAAGATGAATCAGGATCAGTCCACAAGAAGTGGACGACCAGAAGAGAGCTCAAATGAACCAAGTAGAGCTGCTCAAACACCTCACCTTGATCATGAGGGGGGAAGTGAACCTGAAACTCAAGAAAATGGCCAAGAAGGAGTCGGCTTGAGTGAAGAAGGAGAAGAGTTCAACTCAGGTTCTCATCATCAAGGTGAGCAAGACCAAGGAGATGAAGCACAAGAACCGCATATACAAGATGAGCCGGTTCAAGTGCAAGAACAACCAGTATTGAGGAGAAGCACAAGGCTTAGAAAGGATCCTTCCACTTGGGTAAACACGCGAGTGTACTACAATGCCCAAGCTGTGGAGCATCCTTCTCAAGCTGTGTGTTCCTTTGCTCAATACCCTGAAGAACATTGTGCATTCATGGTTAACTTGGATGAGAACTATATTCCAAGAAGCTATGAAGAAGCAATCATGGATAAAGAATGGAAGGAATCAGTTGGGGCTGAGGCAGGAGCCATGATCAAGAATGATACATGGTATGAGAGTGAGTTACCAAAAGGGAAGAAGGCTGTGAGTAGTAAATGGATATTCACAATCAAGTATAAGGCTGATGGAAAGGTTGAGAGGAAGAAGTCAAGGCTAGTAGCAAGAGGTTTCACTCAAACTTATGGAGAAGATTACATAGAAACCTTTGCACCAGTAGCTAAACTACATACAATACGGATTGTATTAAGCTTGGCTGTGAATCTTGGATGGGGGTTATGGCAAATGGATGTGAAGAATGCATTCTTACAAGGTGAACTTGAGGATGAAGTATATATGCATCCACCTCCAGGCCTAGAACACTTGGTGAAGAGAGGGAATGTGTTGAGATTGAAGAAAGCTATCTATGGGCTGAAGCAATCACCAAGAGCTTGGTACAACAAGCTGAGCACTACTCTGAATGGCCGAGGCTTCAAGAAGTCTGAACTAGACCACACTCTCTTCACACTCACAACTCCCTCAGGTATGATTGCACTTCTTGTGTATGTTGATGATATCATTATCACAGGAAGTGATAAGGAAGGTATCATAGCAACCAAGGAGTTCATTAAATCCATGTTTGAGATTAAAGATTTGGGAGAAATGAAATACTTTCTTGGAATTGAGATATGTAGATCCAAGGAAGGTTTATTCATGTCCCAAAGGAAGTATACACTTGATCTTTTGAAAGGTGCAGGTGCTTATGGAGGCAAGACTGCAAGGATGCCTATGGAGGATGGCTACAAAGTATGAGTTTTTAGAGAGAACTACTCTGGTTGGATGTGTGACTGTGGATACACTCCAATGGAGTTAGATGAGACTTGTTCTTGGTGATTTGGTAAGAGATTGAGAAGAGAGTGTATGCGTGAGTGTATGAGTGGTTTTGAGATTAGGGAGACTAAGAGATTAAGAGAATATAAGACTTAAGAACAGAACTGGATGTTATTAGTAACCAGAACAATGAAGTGGAGAGGGGAAATCCCCCTTACTCCCTTGGTGTTTACAATCCGACATTAGCAAGCTTATATATGAGCTTTACTCATTGCACAAATCATAAACCCTAAGCTACAGATAAGACATGAAGGGTGGAGATGCTTTAATTTGAATTGGACGCTCAGGATCAGGTCTTGTGGTCTTTGCAAAGTGTTGGAACCGCCTGATTGGTTAAGTGAAAGCCTTGGCTGGAAATGCTCCTCATTGGCTCATGTATCTGCCCTCTTCTTTGGCCAGATACATAGTCAAGCCTTGCTCTTCCTTTCCAGCTATAGCCAGCCTGTCTTGGACTGCCACAGCCTATCACAAACCAGGCGCCAATCTCCTTTGCACACACAGCCTTCTTCTTTGTCTTCTTCTCTTAAGAGTCTCTTTTGTCTTCTTCTCTTAAGAACTGACCTGTGCCCTATTTTTGCACCAACTCTAAATAGGCTCAGATGGTCGAGATACAAACTTTTGGGTCGGCTTGGTCCGTACGGATCCGTACGGTCCGTACACTTCCGTACCAACTCCGTACGGCCACGCCCTAAGTTTGCCCACTCGACCATACACCTCCAAACTCCTTCCATGCCTTCTTAAGATCAGTCTCAGCCATTCTTGGACTTGACTTCACCCATGATAGATGCTTCAAGACACTCCTGAAGCTTTGCTGAACTCTTCTCAAGGGCTTGCCCTATTTATGAACAAGCTCCATTCTTCTCTTCAGTTCAACACTCCCCCTCAAGCTTAACTCTAGGAGATCCTGAGTTAAGCTTGGAACCATGAAGAGCTTCCTCATTAAAAACCTCACCAAGGAAAACCCTTTGGGACAAAACCTTGATGAGGGAAAAAGAGTAAAGCCTCCACGGCCTAGGGATTGGCCAGTGAGTCTTTGTGCCTTACCATCAATGTAAGGGACACAAAGACTCTGGATCATGGCCTCTTCTTGTGATGCAAGGTTGATCACATCTTCCCTTGCTCATCACCCTTCATCTTGTACTCTTCTCACGGTCTGACCTTCTTCTAGCTTCATATGGAACCATCAGATCATACTCGCACCAAGAGTATCAAGAACTTGTGGAGCCTTGGCTGCTTCTCCTTCTAGAGTCTCCACCTAGTTCTAAAGCTTCATGATCGGATGGTTCAGTCTGTAGTATCAAGGCTGCTCTGCTTTGGCCGCCTTGGTGATTGCTTCACCATCCTCCATCTTGCTTCACAAACCAGTCTGCTCCTCTTCTTGATTAACCGCCAAGTGCTCTCATCAAGAAGCCTTCTCAACACTCCCCCTCAAGCTTGACCATGTGGAACAAGTCAAGCTTGGAAGGAGAGCTTCTTGATCATCCATCTTTGCTCACTGCTGTCCACCTTCGTAAACCAGCATCTTTGTGATCATTGAAGTCTTCTCAACACTCCCCCTCAAGCTTGACCATATGGAACAAGTCAAGCTTGGGAGAGCAGCTTCATGATCACACCATCAGACCCTTGCAGCACCTTCTGAACTCGCCATCTCCATGGAATGTTTGTGGAACCTTCAGCTCCCTCTTCAGACTGCTCACACTGGAAGCCGCCTTGATAGAGTAGCTCCATCATCTTCACACAGCCGAGAGTGCTCTGAACACTCCCTTGTTCTTCCCACAGCCGGATGACTCCTTTTCCATCAGTTGCTTGCCATGGTCTTCCTTCTTTGCTCACTTAACTCCCCTCCTCAAGCTTGGATAGAATGAGGGTCCAAGCTTGGAAGTGAGCAGCCGTGAGTCTTCACTAACCAGTGGCACATCACCACTTCAGTAACCGCTCTCCATTGCTCATGACAATGGGCAATGCCTTCCTCTTTCTCTTGGATTGGTGATGAACTAAGAACACTTCTTGTATACCTGAAACACCACTCAAACTCCAGAGAAGATAAGACATAGGTGCATTGGGTCAGTCCTTGATTCCACATCAAGCTTGAACCCAATGACTCACTAAAGCAATGCAAGATCAAACAAGACACCCAAGTTTCAAATCATTGCAAGCTAATCTCTCTAAGTACTAGCATGATCCTACAGATTCATTGCGAGATACTTAGGAATATCTTGACAGCCCCTTACTCAGCTACTAGACATGAATCTAGTGCCTCAGTGTAAGGTAACTCCAAGACCAAATGCACTAGCTTTCAGTCGGTTTCTATATATGTATGCAAGCAGATTCAATCAACCACACAAGCAACATTATGAACCGGAGCTAAGCCTTTTAAACAATCTCAATCAACTCAACAAGTCTCTTTAAGCATCCTGGGATAGATTCTAAATTCATTTCATTTCATTTAGCAATCTTTAAACAATCCTCAGGTTTTCAATCACATCACAACACACAACCAGATTTTATCACAAGCTCATTACCACTTAAGGTTTAAAGAATCGCTTACTATCAAGGAACCAGGTTGGTCCTTGTATCACTCTCGGATGGTAAGCTCATGACCTTGAGGATATGTGAGTCTGGATCGTTACCCATCTCCTGCTTCTTCAGTTCATGACTTCCTCCTTGTTTCTCTAACTCAAAGACCCCTCCTTTCTCCTTCTCTTCTTGGCAGCTTTCTTGATGAACCGGATGGGAAAGCTCTTGGACAAGGCACCTTGGATGAGGTTCGCGAGGCCTCTCCATACACCTCTGCTTCCAATGAGTCTCTCCATCAGTATGGACAGGAGAAAGGATAAGAGCCACGCCAGCTTCAGTCTTCTACTTCATGGAGAAACTGAACTCGGATGTAAAAGGCTTCAAGGGTTGGATTTGAGCTGAGGTGAGAGCAAGTGATTTGCGGAAGCTACAGCTCAGGTTCTGATGAACCTGGCTCTGATACCATATGAGTTTTTAGAGAGAACTACTCTGGTTGGATGTGTGACTGTGGATACACTCCAATGGAGTTAGATGAGACTTGTTCTTGGTGATTTGGTAAGAGATTGAGAAGAGAGTGTATGCGTGAGTGTATGAGTGGTTTTGAGATTAGGGAGACTAAGAGATTAAGAGAATATAAGACTTAAGAACAGAACTGGATGTTATTAGTAACCAGAACAATGAAGTGGAGAGGGGAAATCCCCCTTACTCCCTTGGTGTTTACAATCCGACATTAGCAAGCTTATATATGAGCTTTACTCATTGCACAAATCATAAACCCTAAGCTACAGATAAGACATGAAGGGTGGAGATGCTTTAATTTGAATTGGACGCTCAGGATCAGGTCTTGTGGTCTTTGCAAAGTGTTGGAACCGCCTGATTGGTTAAGTGAAAGCCTTGGCTGGAAATGCTCCTCATTGGCTCATGTATCTGCCCTCTTCTTTGGCCAGATACATAGTCAAGCCTTGCTCTTCCTTTCCAGCTATAGCCAGCCTGTCTTGGACTGCCACAGCCTATCACAAACCAGGCGCCAATCTCCTTTGCACACACAGCCTTCTTCTTTGTCTTCTTCTCTTAAGAGTCTCTTTTGTCTTCTTCTCTTAAGAACTGACCTGTGCCCTATTTTTGCACCAACTCTAAATAGGCTCAGATGGTCGAGATACAAACTTTTGGGTCGGCTTGGTCCGTACGGATCCGTACGGTCCGTACACTTCCGTACCAACTCCGTACGGCCACGCCCTAAGTTTGCCCACTCGACCATACACCTCCAAACTCCTTCCATGCCTTCTTAAGATCAGTCTCAGCCATTCTTGGACTTGACTTCACCCATGATAGATGCTTCAAGACACTCCTGAAGCTTTGCTGAACTCTTCTCAAGGGCTTGCCCTATTTATGAACAAGCTCCATTCTTCTCTTCAGTTCAACACAAAGTCCCACGAGAGGGGGAGATTGAAGACAGCAAACCTTATCAGGATCCTAAACTCTATAGAAAACTAGTTGGCAAATTGATTTATCTTACCATAACTAGACCTGACATTTGTTTTGCTGTGAATCAGGTGAGTCAACACATGCAAGTTCCTAAGGAGCATCATTGGCGCATGGTGGAGAGGATCTTGATGTATCTCAACGGCTCACCTGATCAAGGAGTATGGATGGGTTGCAATGGAAGCACTGAAGTGGTTGGATACTGTGATGCAGATTGGGCTGGTGATAGAGCAGACAGGAGATCAACCACAGGCTATTGCACATTCATTGGAGGCAACTTGGTGACATGGAAGAGTAAGAAGCAGAAGGTGGTCTCTTGCTCAAGCGCAGAAGCTGAGTATAGAGCTATGCTGAAGCTTACCAACGAGTTGGTATGGATCAAAGGCATCTTGAAGCATTTGGAGATTGATCAAGCCACGCCAATGACAATGCATTGTGATAACCAAGCAGCCATTCACATTGCATCCAACTCGGTGTTTCATGAAAGAACCAAGCACATTGAAGTTGATTGCCACAAGGTGAGGCAAATGATCATTCTAGGAATCACCTTGCCATGTTATACGAGGAGTGAAGATCAGTTAGCTGATGTGTTCACCAAGGCTGCAAGACAGAAGACAATGGAGTCCATTCATATCAGGTTGGGCCTCATTGATCTTGGGAAGAGTAGGAGCTGATCCTCTTGGCTGTGAGGTCTTTACTCTTTTTCCCTCATCAAGGTTTTGTCCCAATGGGTTTTCCTTGGTGAGGTTTTTAATGAGGAAGATCTCATGGCCATCCAAGCTTAGACTTTCACAAAGCTAAGCTTGAGGGGGAGTGTTGAGAAGAGGAAGCCATTATGAGAAGGAAAGGTAGAGCTAAGCAAGTGATGGGAAAGAGTACGGACAGTACGGCCTAGGTACGGACAGTACGGCCTATGTACGGACAGGGGCTTGGCCGTACATCTAAGGAAACATAAAGGGAGAAGGAGATGGGTGAGTAAAGCCTCTACAGCACACGGAGGGTCTCAAGACTGATCAGACCGTTTAGGGATAAGGGAAGGACGAGCCTTATCCATCCAGTCCGTGGACAGGCTGTAAAAGCAAAGGCAAAGCGTGTGAGCCTTACCGTCCATTCATTCAAAAGAAACGCTCCCTTTAGTCTTGACTACACATGCTTATGACTAGTGATGTTTTCCCTTAACTTGTAAACCCTAATGCCTCTTCTATAAATGATGTAACCTCATCTCATAATAAGATTAGACAGTTCTAAACAATCTCTCTCTATACTCATTTCATTATGATTCTCCATTAGTCTCTAATCTGTCTCTTAATCTCTTATTCTCTTCTATAATCCTTTCTAAACTCAGATAATCATCTATATCCTTAAATCTCATACCTATGAGATTTATTCAACTTCCTGGTGATTCTACACCACTTTTTGTATCCAAATCAAGCTTCTTACAAAGAGATTCATCCTGGTTTGATTGGAACGACGAAGAAGCTGTGGTATTCCCAAACTGGGAAACTGGAATCACCTGATTTGAAAGTGGGATAACTTTTTCATGCCAACTCCTATGAGATTTATTCAACTTCCTGGTGATTCTCCACCACTTTATGTATCCAAATCAAGCTTCTTACAAAGAGATTCATCCTGGTTTGATTGGAACGACGAAGAAGCTGTGCTATTCCCAAACTGAGAAACTGGAATCACCTGATTTGAAAGTGGGATAACTTCTTCATGCCAACTCCTATTAGATTTATTCAACTTCCTGGTGATTCTCCACCACTTTTTGTATCCAAATCAAGCTTCTTACAAAGAGATTCATCCTGGGGGTATTGGAACGACGAAGAAGCTGTGCTATTCCCAAACTGGGAAACTGGAATCACCTGATTTGAAAGTGGGATAACTTCTTCATGCCAACTCCTATGAGATTTATTCAACTTCCTGGTGATTCTCCACCACTTTTTGTATCCAAATCAAGCTTCTTACAAAGAGATTCATCCTGGTTGATTGGAACGACGAAGAAGCTGTGCTATTCCCAAACTGAGAAACTGGAATCACCTGATTTGAAAGTGGGATAACTTCTTCATCCCCACTCCTATGAGATTTATTCAACTTCCTGGTGATTCTCCACCACTTTATGTATCCAATTCAAGCTTCTTACAAAGAGATTCATCCTGGGTTGATTGGAACGACGAAGAAGCTGTGCTATTCCCAAACTGGGAAACTGGAATCACCTGATTTGAAAGTGGGATAACTTCTTCATGCCAACTCCTATTAGATTTATTCAACTTCCTGGTGATTCTCCACCACTTTATGTATCCAAATCAAGCTTCTTACAAAGTGATTCATCCTGGTTTGATTGGAACGACGAAGAAGCTGTGCTATTCCCAAACTGGGAAACTGGAATCACCTGATTTGAAAGTGGGATAACTTCTTCATGCCAACTCCTATGAGATTTATTCAACTTCCTGGTGATTCTCCACCACTTTTTGTATCCAAATCAAGCTTCTTACAAAGAGATTCATCCTGGTTTGATTGGAACGATGAAGAAGCTGTGCTATTCCCAAACTGGGAAACTGGAATCACCTGATTTGAAAGTGGGATAACTTCTTCATGCCAACTCCTATGAGATTTATTCAACTTCCTGGTGATTCTCCACCACTTTATGTATCCATATCAAGCTTCTTACAAAGAGATTCATCCTGGTTTGATTGGAACGACGAAGAAGCTAAACACTTTTGTGTATGTAGAGTGATGAATAAATATCAAGAGATGATTAGTGTAGATTTGGAGATTTAAGAGAGACTAAGAGAATAAAGAACAAGAGAGAATACTCAAAACTCCATTAGATTGATTAATGAGAGAGTTTACAACATATATAGAGTAGGGATACATAAAAACGTCCAGGTTCAGTCTAGCTAGGATAAGAAGCATGTGTAGTCAAAGATGCCTTATTCAAACTAGCCAATAAGGTTCCTCACATGCTTGGGTATCTTGCTTTAGCTTTCCAGCTGTGCCAGCCTGTCTAAAGCTTTCTTCCCTTGACCAGACCTTATCCAAACTCCTCCTTGCTTATCCATACTCCCCCTGGCGTGTTTCACCCTCCAAATAGGTGCAAGGTAACTTCCCAAGTCTTATAACTCAGTTACCACAGTAACAATAAAGTTACTGTGGTAAATCACCAAAGTTACTGCCTGCTCCAAATCCCTTCCTCTATCCATGTATCAACTCTTCATCTCCTCATCTCAACACTCCCCCTCAAGCTTGACCATGTGGAACAAGTCAAGCTTGGAAACCATGAAGACCTCCCTCATTAAAAACCTCACCAAAGAAAACCCATTGGGATTAAACTTTGATGAGGGAAAAAGAGTGGAGACTCCATGGTTAAGGGGCTCAGCTCCTGGGAGTAAGATCGATGAGTCCAAGCCTGGATAGTATGGACTCCATTGTCTTCAATCTTGCTGCCTTGGTAAACACATCTGCAAGCTGATCTTCACTCCTTGTATAACATGGCAGAATCACTCCTAAGATAATCATCTGCCTCACCTTATGACAATCCACCTCTATGTGCTTTGTTCTCTCATGAAACACTGAGTTGGAGGCAATGTGGATAGCTGCTTGATTATCACAATGCATAGTCATAGGAGTACTCTGCTCAATCTCTAGATGTTTCAAGATCCCCTTGATCCACACCAATTCGTTTGTCAGCTTCAACATGGCTCTATACTCAGCTTCAGCACTTGAACAAGAGATAACCTTTTGCTTCTTACTTTTCCAAGTAACCAAGTTCCCTCCAATGAATGTACAATATCCAGTAGTTGATCTCCTGTCCACTCTATCTCCTGCCCAATCAGCATCACAATACCCAACCACTTCTGTACTGCCATTGCAACCCATCCAAACTCCTTGACCAGGTGTGCCACTCAAATACCTCAGTATCCTATCAACCATCTTCCAATGATATACCTTTGGCGCCTGCATATGCTGACTCACTTGGTTCACTGCAAAACATATATCTGCCCGTGTGATGGTCAAGTAGATCAACTTGCCAACCATCTTCCTGTATAGCTTAGGATCCTCAAACAACTGCTTCTCTTCAACCTCCTAATAGATTTAGTGATTTAAAGAGTGATTAAGTTTAATCTGAGAATTAAAGAGATTGGAGATTAAGAACAAGAGAGAGAGAGACTCAAAACTCCATTAGCTTGATTAATGAGAGAGTTTACAACATATATAGATTAGAGATACATATTTTCGTCCAGGTTCAGTCTAGTTAGGATAAGAAGCATGTGTAGTCAAAGATGCCTTATTCAAACCAGCCAATAAGGTTCCTCACATGCTTGGGTATCTTGCTTTAGCTTTCCAGCTGGTGCCAGCCTGTCTAAAGCTCTCTTCCCTTGACCAGACCTTATCCAAACTCCTCCTTGCTTATCCAGACTCCTCCTGTCGTGTTACACTCTCCAAATGGATGCAGGGTAACTTCCCAAGTCTTTTAACTTAGTTACCACAGTAACAATAAAGTTACTGTGGTAAATCTCCAAAGTTACTACCTGCTCCAAATCCCTTCCTCTATCCATGTATCAACTCTTCATCTCCTCATCTCAACACTTTATTCTCTTATCTCAACACTCCCCCTCAAGCTTGACCATGTGAAACAAGTCAAGCTTGGAAGAACCATGAGATCTCCCTCATTAAAACCTCATTAAGGAAAACCCATTGGGACAAAACCTTAATGAGGAAAGAGTAGAGATCACATGATCAGGAGAGTGTATAGACTAGTCCTTAGGCGAGAGATCAATGAGTCCTAACCTGATGTGTATGGACTCCATTGTCTTTTGCCTTGCTGCCTTTGTGAACACATCTGCTAACTGATCCTCACTCCGAGTATAACAAGGTAGAATCACTCCAAGAATCATCATCTGCCTCACCTTGTGACAATCAACCCCAATGTGCTTTGTTCTCTCATGGAACACAGAATTAGATGCAATGTGGATAGCTGCTTGATTATCACAATGCATTGTCATTGGCGTTGCTTGAATAATCTCTAGATGCTTCAAAATCCCTTTTATCCACACTAGCTCATTTGTAAGCTTCAGCATTGCTCTATACTCGGCCTCAGCACTGGAGCAAGACACTACCTTCTGTTTCTTACTCTTCCAAGTGACTAAGTTACCACCAATGAATGTACAATAGCCTGTGGTTGATCTTCTGTCTGCTCGGTCTCCAGCCCAATCTGCATCACAGTAGCCTACAACCTCAGTACTCTTGTTACATCCCATCCATACTCCAAGACCAGTAGTTCCATTCAGATACATCAAGATCCTTTCCACCATCCGCCAATGGTGCTCCTTAGGAACTTGCATGTGTTGACTGACTTGATTCACCGCAAAACACACATCAGGTCTAGTAATGGTAAGATAAATCAACTTCCCCACCAGCTTCCTATATAGCTTAGGATCATGGAACGGCTTGCTATCCTCAATCTCCCCCTCACGTGGAACCTTGTAACCATCCTCCATTGGCATCTTGGCTGTCTTTCCTCCATAGGCATCTGCTCCCTTCAAGAGATCAATCACATACTTCCTTTGGGACATAAACAATCCTTCCTTTGATCTGCATATCTCAATCCCAAGAAAATACTTCATTTCCCCCAAGTCTTTAATTTCAAAGCTTGCCTTGAGATATTCCTTTGTAGCCTTA
Organism: Brassica napus; assembly: GCF_020379485.1. NCBI lineage: Eukaryota > Viridiplantae > Streptophyta > Magnoliopsida > Brassicales > Brassicaceae > Brassica > Brassica napus. The sequence continues at coordinate 9,165 of NW_026016774.1, read as the reverse complement.
ATACCTTCCTTATCACTGCCTGTGATGATGATATCATCCACATACACAAGCAACACCACAATACCAGATGAGGTGGGTTAGGGTAAAGAGAGTGTGATCCAATTCTGACTTTCTGAACCCTCTCCCATTCAGTGTAGTACTCAACTTGTTGTACCATGCCCTTGGAGACTGCTTGAGACCATAGATAGCTTTTCCTCAACCTCAACACATTACCCTTCTTTACTAGATGTTCAAGACCTGGTGGTGGATGCATGTATACTTCATCTTCTAACTCTCCTTGAAGGAATGCATTCTTCACATCCATTTGCCACAAATCCCACTCAAGATTCACAGCTAAAGATAATACAATCCTGATAGTATGAAGTTTAGCCACAGGAGCAAAGGTCTCAACATAGTCCTCACCATATGTCTGAGTAAATCCTCTTGCCACCAACCTAGACTTGCGCCTCTCTATTCTTCCATCAGGATGAAACTTGATTGTGAACACCCATTTACTAGTCACTGCCTTCTCCCTTTAGGCAGCTCACTCTCATACCATGTTTCATTCTTAATCATGGCTCCGGACTCATCAGCAACTGAATCTCCCACTCCTTTAAAGCCATAGCTTCTTCATATGTCCTTGGAATATAGCTCTCATCCAAACTTACTGTGAAGGCTGTATGCTCGTCTGGAAACTCTGCAAAGGAACACATGGCTTGAGAAGGATGCTCCACAGCCTGGGCATTGTAGTACACTCTCGTGTTTACCCAGTTGGAAGCATCTCTCTTCACCCTTGTGCTCCTCCTTATAAGTTTTGAGTAAAGTAAAAGATAATCTGAGTTTAGATAAGAATAGAGAAGAGATTAAGAGACTAATGGAGAATCATTGTGAAAAGTATAGAGAGATTGATTTGTTTAGAACTGTCTAATCTTTATTAATGAGCTTAGGATACATTATATAGTAAGAGAGAGTCTCTAGGGTTTCGAAATACAAGAGGAGAAAGCATGTGAAGTCAATGGATAGGATAAGAATGCATTTGAACTATCCAATAGGAGTGACCGCGTGTGTGAAGCATCTTTGCTTTATGCCTTCTTCTTTCCAGCCCAAGACAGGCTGTCACACGCTCCTTCTTCCTTTGGTAACGGTCTGATCCTTCAGATAAGTGATCAGAGCTTCTTGTTATCTAGTTAAGTTACTTAAGTAACTCTTGGCTTAACCGTGGCTGAGGTAAGTGTGTATGGCCATGTACGGCCATGTACGGCCATGTACGGCCTTGTACGGATGCCTCAGCCTCACTTCTCCATTCCTCCTAAGCTCCTTCTTCTCCATTCATACTTAACCTCTCAAGCCTTCTCTTTACCTCAAATGTCTCAACTCATCTCAACACTCCCCCTCAAGCTTAGCTTTATGAACAACTAAGCTTGGACAGCCATGAGATCTTCCTCATTAAAAACCTCACCAAGGAAAACCCATTGGGACAAAACCTTGATGAGGGAAAAAGAGTAAAGACCTCACAGCCAAAGGGGATCAGCTCCTTCTCTTCCCAAGATCAATGAGGCCCAACCTGATGTGAATGGACTCCATTGTCTTCTGTCTTGCAGCCTTGGTGAACACATCAGCCAACTGATCTTCACTCCTTGTATAGCATGGCAAGATGACTCCTAGGATGATCATCTGCCTCACTTGTGGCAATCAACTTCAATGTGCTTGGTTCTCTCATGGAACACCGAGTTGGAGGCAATGTGGATAGCTGCTTGGTTATCACAATGCATTGTCATTGGCGTGGCTTGATCAATCTCCAAATGCTTCAAGATGCCTTTGATCCACACCAGCTCGTTGGTAAGCTTCAGCATAGCTCTATACTCAGCTTCTGCGCTTGAGCAAGAGACCACCTTCTGCTTCTTACTCTTCCATGTAACCAAGTTGCCTCCAATGAATGTGCAATAGCCTGTGGTTGATCTCCTGTCTGCTCTATCACCAGCCCAATCCGCATCACAGTATCCAACCACTTCAGTGCTCCCATTGCAACCCATCCATATTCTTGATCAGGTGAGCCGTTGAGATACATCAGAATTCTCTCCACCATACGCCAGTGATGATCCTTAGGCACTTGCATATGTTGACTCACCTGATTCACAGCAAAACAAATGTCAGGTCTAGTTATGGTAAGGTAAATCAGTTTACCAACTAGTTTTCTATAGAGTTTAGGATCCTGATAAGGTTTGCTGTCTTCAATCTCCCCCTCTCGTGGGACTTTGTAGCCATCCTCCATAGGCATCCTTGCTGTCTTGCCTCCATAAGCACCTGCACCTTTCAAAAGATCAAGTGTATACTTCCTTTGGGACATGAATAAGCCTTCCTTGGATCTACATATCTCAATTCCAAGAAAGTATTTCATTTCTCCCAAGTCTTTAATCTCAAACATGGATTTAAGAAACTCCTTGGTTGCTATGATACCTTCCTTATCACTTCCTGTGATAATGATGTCATCAACATACACAAGGAGTGCAATCATACCTGAGGGAGTAGTGAGTGTGAAGAGAGTGTGGTCTAGTTCAGACTTCTTGAAGCCTCGGCCATTCAGAGTAGTGCTCAGCTTGTTGTACCAAGCTCTTGGTGATTGCTTCAGCCCATAGATAGCTTTCTTCAGTCTCAATACATTTCCTCTCTTCACTAAGTGTTCTAGGCCTGGAGGTGGATGCATATATACTTCATCCTCAAGTTCACCTTGTAGGAATGCATTCTTCACATCCATTTGCCATAACCCCCATCCAAGATTCACAGCCAAGCTTAATACAATCCGTATTGTATGTAGTTTAGCTACTGGTGCAAAGGTTTCTATGTAATCTTCTCCATAAGTTTGAGTGAAACCTCTGGCTACTAGCCTTGACTTCTTCCTCTCAACCTTTCCATCAGCCTTATACTTGATTGTGAATATCCATTTACTACTCACAGCCTTCTTCCCTTTTGGTAACTCACTCTCATACCATGTATCATTCTTGATCATGGCTCCTGCCTCAGCTCCAACTGATTCCTTCCATTCTTTATCCATCATTGCCTCTTCATAGTTTCTTGGTATGTAGTTCTCATCCAAGTTTACCATAAAGGCACAATGTTCTTCAGGGTATTGAGCAAAGGAACACACAGCTTGAGAAGGATGCTCCACAGCTTGGGCATTGTAGTACACTCGCGTGTTTACCCAAGTAGAAGGATCCTTTCTCAGCCTTGTGCTTCTTCTCAATACTGGTTGGTTCTGAACCTGCTCCTCTTGGACACTCGGTTCTGGTGCTTCAGCCTGAGCTTCTACTTCTCCTTGGCTTTGATCACCTTGATTGTGAGAGCCTGAAACACTCTCTTCTTCTTCACTCAAGCCGGCTCCATCCTGACCATCTTCTTGAGTTTCAGATTCCCTGCCCCCCTCACGATCAAGGTGAGGTGACTGATTAGCTTCACTAGGGGCCGGAGAACTCTCATGTTGGTTCCTACTCCCCACATTTGGATCCTGGTTCATCTTGATACCTAGACCCTCCAAAATCAGTCTTAAGGCGCCTGCCTTATCTGACGTTAGATCCTTTAGCTCCTCTTGATTCCTTTCTTCATAGTATCCTCTACTTCTATGAACTTCACATCTCTAGAGATTAGGACTCTTCTAGTATCTGGATCATAGCACTTGTATCCCTTTGTGTTGTTGAATAGCCAATAAACATAGCCTTAGTGCTCCTTAAACACTTTTGTGTTTTAAGAGTATGATTCAAACAATCAGAGATAATCAGATCAAGATATTAAAGAGATTAAGAGATTTTAAAGAATAGAGAGAGAGAGACTCAAAAACTCCATTAATTAATATCTGATGAGGTTTACAAGTATTAATAGAGAGAGCAACAAGGGTTTTCGAAATGTATAAGCATGTGGAGTCAATGGACAGGCTGGAACTCCTTTTGAATCACTTGGCTGTGCTTTCTCACATGCTTGCACTAGTAAAAAGCATCCTCTCCTTTCCAGCATCATACAGGCTGTCAAAGTAAGCCCTTATCCCTTCCTTATCCTCTTCCCACGTCCTTCTTAAGATAAGAGAGGATTAACATCAGTTAGACTCCAATTTAACCCATCCTGGTAACTTCTCTTCCTTTCACTTAGTTACCACAGTAACTTTAAAGTTACTGTGGTAAATCCCAAACTTACTGACCACCCCAATACTCTTCCTCTATCAATGTATCCACTCCTCATCACCTCATCTCAACACTCCCCCTCAAGCTTGACCATGTGGAACAAGTCAAGCTTGGAAACCATGAAGACCTCCCTCATTAAAAACCTCACCAAAGAAAACCCATTGGGATAAAACTTTGATGAGGGAAAAAGAGTGGAGACTCCATGGTTAAGGGGCTCAGCTCCTGGGAGTAAGATCAATGAGTCCAAGCCTGGATAGTATGGACTCCATTGTCTTCAATCTCGCTGCCTTGGTAAACACATCTGCAAGCTGATCTTCACTCCTTGTATAACATGGCATAATCACTCCTAAGATAATCATCTGCCTCACCTTATGACAATCCACCTCTATGTGCTTTGTTCTCTCATGAAACACTGAGTTGGAGGCAATGTGGATAGCTGCTTGATTATCACAATGCATAGTCATAGGAGTACTCTGCTCAATCTCTAGATGCTTCAAGATCCCCTTGATCCACACCAACTCGTTTGTCAGCTTCAACATGGCTCTATACTCAGCTTCAGCACTTGAACAAGAGATAACCTTTTGCTTCTTACTCTTCCAAGTAACCAAGTTCCCTCCAATGAATGTACAATATCCAGTAGTTGATCTCCTGTCCACTCTATCTCCTGCCCAATCAGCATCACAATACCCAACCACTTCCGTACTGCCATTGCAACCCATCCAAACTCCTTGACCAGGCGTGCCACTCAAATACCTCAGTATCCTATCAACCATCTTCCAATGATGTACCTTTGGCGCCTGCATATGCTGACTCACTTGGTTCACTGCAAAACATATATCTGGCCGTGTGATGGTCAAGTAGATCAACTTGCCAACCATCTTCCTGTATAGCTTAGGATCCTTAAATAACTGCTTCTCTTCAACCTCCCCCTCACGCAAAACCTTATACCCCCTCAAGAGGTGTCTTTGCTACCTTTCCTCCAAGTACATCAGTCTCCTTTAGCATATCCATTGTATACTTCCTTTGAGACATAAACAAACCCTCCTTGGATCTGCATATCTCAATCCCCAAGAAATACTTCATCTCTCCCAAGTCTTTGATGTCAAACACAGACTTGAGGAACTCTTTAGTGGCTTTAATCCCAGCCTTATCACTCCCTGTGATAATCAAATCATCCACATATACCAGTATCACAATGATCCCTGATGGAGTAACCAAAGTGAAGAGTGTATGATCCAGTTCAGACTTCCTGAATCCTCTGCCATTCAGGGTTGTACTCAGCTTCCTGTACCAAGCTCTAGGAGACTGCTTCAGCCCATAGATTGCCTTCTTCAATCTCAAAACATTTCCTGGTTTTACTAGATGCTCAAGACCAGGAGGAGGAAGCATGTATACCTCATCTTCTAGCTCACCTTGTAAGAAAGCATTCTTCACATCCATCTGCCACAAATCCCACTCCAAGTTTGTTGCAATGGACAACACAATCCGAACTGTATGTAGCTTAGCTACTGGTGCAAAGGTATCAATGTAATCCTCTCCATAGGTCTGTGTAAACCCTCTTGCAACCAATCTGGTCTTCTTCCTATCAATCTGTCCATTTGCTAGATACTTGATTGTGAAGATCCATCTACTAGATACAGCCCTCTTTCCCTTAGGCAGCTCACTCTCATACCATGTATCATTTTTGATCATAGCACCTGCTTCAGCTCCCACTGATTCTTTCCATTCCTTGTCTAACATAGCTTCTTCATAAGTCCTTGGTACATAACTCTCATCCAGACTAATCATAAAGGCATGATGCTCCTCTGGAAACTCAGCAAAGGAACACACAGCTTGAGAAGGATGCTCCACAGCCTGGGCATTGTAGTACACTCTCGTGTTTACCCAGTTGGAAGCATCCCTCTTTATCCGTGTGCTCCTCCTCAATGGTTGAACCTGTTCCTCAGTATGAACCTCTGCGTGACCCTCTGGTTCTGTCTCACTCACCTCCTCTTGATCATGAACCTCTCCTTGCTCATCCACACTGACCTGAGGAAAATTCTCTACTTCTTGTGTCACCACTTGATCATGATGACCTGAATCCCCTTGGTGCTGCTCTTGCACTCCTGATTCAGACTCATTTCCCCCCTCATGATCAAGGAGAGTTGTTCTTTCAGGTTCTCTAACCTTATCATGGGACATGTTTACCCCAAGCCTTTCCAATATGTTCCTCAGATTCTCTGCCATGTTTCTTGGTTCTTGAGACAGATCTTCCAAGTCTTTCCAATTCTTTTCTTCATAATACCCCTTGGTCTCTATGAACTTAACATCTCTAGACACCAACACTCTCCTGGTTGCTGGATCATAGCACTTGTACCCTTTCTGAGTGATTGAGTACCCAATGAACATAGCTTTAGTACTCTTTGCTTCTAGCTTGTTCCTTCTTTCTCCGGGAATCATCACATAACATAAGCACCCAAAGACTCTCAAATGATCTATGTGTGGCTTGGCCTTGTTTAATACTTCAAAGGGAGACAGTTTCTTCAAGACACGTGTTGGCACTCTATTGATGAGATAGCAAGCAGTCTGAACAGCATCACTCCAAAACTTCTTAGGGACATTCATGTGGAACATTATTGATCTCGCAACCTCCATCAAATGTCTGTTCTTCCTCTCAGCCACCCCATTTTGTTGTGGTGTGTAAGGACAGCTAGTTTGTTGCACAATCCCATGCTTTGCAAGATGACTCTTGAAAGCATTGCTAGTGTATTCTCCTCCATTATCAGACCTCAGAATCTTCACAGTGGCATTGTACTGGTTAGTAACATATGCTTGGAAGTTCATGAAGGCTTCCAGGACTCTGTCTTTGGAGGGAATCATGGTGATCCATGTGTACTTGGACTTCTCATCAATGAAGGTCACAAAGTACTTATGGCTGTCTCTAGACATACAGGGAGCTGTCCACACGTCTGAATGCACCAGATCAAAGCAATTCTCATATCTGGTCTCTGATGTTGGGAAGACCGTCCTACAGTGCTTTCCAAGTATACAGGCTTCACACTCCAAGTGATTGAACGCCATACTTGGTAGAATCAGTTCAATTGCCTTGGCATGAGGATGTCCCAGCCTTGCATGCCATGTGAGATTATCACATCTATCCGTTGTGCTGCTTAAACACACAGACTCCACAAGACTAGGCGCCTCAGTTGTTTGGAGATGATAGAGCTGATGCTTGCTGTCTCCTCTGCCAATAACTCTTCCAGTCTTTAAATCCTGGAACTCAACTTCATTTGGTCTGAAAACCACTTGACAATCCAGATCAACTGTAGCCTTCTTAACTGAGATTAGATTGGATGTAAACTGAGGTAGGTAGAAGGCAGTGGAGTTCTTCTCAAACAGCTTGAGGTTTCCCACTCCTTCTATTGGGATCCTGGTACCATTGGCTATCATGACACTCCCTGTTGCTGCTTTAACCTCACTGATTAGTCTCTTGTCACTGATCATGTGGTGTGTTGCTCCAGAATCAATGATGATGGGTTTAGATGTGGATGCTTTGGCAGGAGCACCCAGACTCCGGGTCGTAGCCAACTCATCCCATTCCTTCTTTGTCACAAACTCATCTGCCCTCTTGGTATCCATTCCTCTCATGTCCGCACTGTCTCCTACTGTCTCTCCCATGTAAGCTGAGTATGAACACTCTCCTATAACATCTGCTGAAGTACATCCTTGATTCTCTTCAAGATTACACTCATCCTGTCACTTAAGTGCTCAGACTCGCTATCCTTTCTCCATGCTCTTCTCTTCATTAACCACTCCTTAGAAAGTTTTCTCAACCTTCCCCTCTTACAGCTTGTACCTCCCTTCCATCTTTCTGGCTTCCTGTTTATTTCCCACACATCATATGTATATTTAACAAGCTCACATACCTCTTCCATAAGGAAGCTGAAGATCACATCTTGCTTCCTCCTTTCTTGACAACATCTCGGATTTGATGTGTGTGTCTTCACCACATCTAGCTCTGACCATACTTCTCTCAGCCTTCCCACAAGCTGATAACACTCATCCTTTCCTTGTCTCAAGCCGCGGATCACCCCTCTGTCCTCAATGACTCTCACAAGCTTGGACTTGCCTAAAGTTGCTTCAATCTCACTCCTTGTAGTGTTTCCTTGAACAACTTCATTTCCCAGCTTCAGACCTCTTGTCTGACCTTCTTCAGTAGCCATTTCCATGAAAGGTTTCCCCTTTCCATGACTACTCCATAACCCACAGCTTTCCAAAGCTCTCTTTGCCCATCTTGACCAATCGCCATCTCTCTCTTCTTCAAGCTCCATGGTTGTACTAGATCTGTGCTTCATTTCCATGTTGAGATAGTTTGAATCCATCAGAATATCTCACACCACTCAGATAATAAAGACCAGAACTCAAGAACACCAAGAACACTCAAGAACACTCAAGAACACTCAGATTTTTATGAAAAACGAAATCACACTCTCCCCTGTTTGAACAACCTGGCTCTGATACCATAAACACTTTTGTGTTTTAAGAGTATGATTCAAACAATCAGAGATAATCAGATCAAGATATTAAAGAGATTAAGAGATTTTAAGAATAGAGAGAGAGAGACTCAAAAACTCCATTTTTTAATATCTGATGAGGTTTACAAGTATTAATAGAGAGAGCAACAAGGGTTTTCGAAATGTATAAGCATGTGGAGTCAATGGACAGGCTGGAACTCCTTTTGAATCACTTGGCTGTGCTTTCTCACATGCTTGCACTAGTAAAAAGCATCCTCTCCTTTCCAGCATCATACAGGCTGTCAAAGTAAGCCCTTATCCCTTCCTTATCCTCTTCCCACGTCCTTCTTAAGATAAGAGAGGATTAACATCAGTTAGACTCCAATTTAACCCATCCTGGTAACTTCTCTTCCTTTCACTTAGTTACCACAGTAACTTTAAAGTTACTGTGGTAAATCCCAAACTTACTGACCACCCCAATACTCTTCCTCTATAATGTATCCACTCCTCATCACCTCATCTCA
>NW_026016773.1:0-48973 GCF_020379485.1 Brassica napus | reverse complement strand
TTCTTGCCAATCCTATGAGATTTATTAACGTCCTGATTCTCACCCCCACTTCTTTATGTATCCAAATTCAAGCTTCTCACAAAGTGATTCATCCTGGTTTGATTGGACGACGAAAAGCTGTGCTATTCCCAAACTGGGAAACTGGAATCACCTGATTTGAAAAGTGGGATAACTTCTTCATGCCAACTCCTATGAGATTATTCAACTTCCTGGTGATTCTCCACCACTTTATGTATCCAAATCAAGCTTCTCACAAAGTGATTCATCCTGGTTTTGATTGGAACGACGAAGAAGGTTCTATTTCTTCCCAACTGGGAAATGGAATCACCTGATTTGAAAGTGGGATAACTTCTTCTTGCCAACCCTATGAGATTATTCAACTTACTGGTGATGATTCTCCACCACTTTATGGATCCAAAATCAAGCTTCTCACAATCATAAGGTTTGAAAAGAAGTGATTCCCAAAAACCGTCAACCAACAAAACCAAACACATAAACCAATAACCATCACAAGTGATAATCCCACGAGTTTATTTGGAACGACGGATCCGAAGGTGCTATTCCCAAACTGGGAAATGAAATCACCTGATTGAAAGTGGGATAACTTCTTATCGCCAACTTCCTATGAGATTTATTCAACTTCCTGGGGTTCCCCACTTTATGTATCCAAATCAAGCTTCTCACAAAGTGATTATCCTTTTGATTGGACGACGAAGAAGAATAGAAGCTCTGTCTATTCCCAAATGGAAAAACTGGAATCACCTGATTGAAAGTGGGATAACTTCTCTTCCAACTCCTATGAGATTTATTCAACTTCCTGGTGATTCTCCACCACTTTTGTATCCAAATCAAGCTTCTCACCAAAGTGATTATCCTGGTTTGATTGGAACGACGAAGAAGCTGTCTATTCCCAAACTGGGAAACTGGAATCACTGATTTGAAAGTGGGATAAACTTCTTCATGCAACTCCTATGAGATTTATTCAACTTCCTGGGATTCTCCACATTTATGTATCCAAATCAAGCTTCTCACAAAGTGATTCATCCTGGTTTGATTGGACGACGAAGAAAGCTGTGCTATTCCCAAACTGGGAAACTGGAATCACCTGATTTGAAAGTGGGATAACTTCTTCATCCCAACTCCTATGAGATTTATTCAACTTCCTGGTGATTCTCCACCACTTTATGTATCCAAATCAAGCTTCTCACAAAGTGATTCATCCTGGTTTGATTGGAACGACGAAGAAGCTGTGCTATTCCCAAACTGGGAAACTGGAATCACCTGATTGAAAGTGGGATAACTTCTTCTTGCCAACTCCTATGAGATTTATTCAACTTCCTGGTGATTCTCCACCACTTTATGTATCCAAATCAAGCTTCTCACAAAGTGATTCATCTGGTTTGATTGGAATGACGAAGAAGCTGTGCTATTCCCAAACTGGGAAACTGGAATCACCTGATTTGAAAGTGGGATAACTTTCTCATGCCAACTCCTATGAGATTATTCCATTCCTGGTGATTCTCCACCACTTTATGTATCCAAATCAAGCTTCTCACAAAGTGATTCATCCTGGTTTGATTGGAACGACGAAGAAGCTGTGCTATTCCCAAACTGGGAAACTGGAATCACCTGATTTGAAAGTGGGATAACTTCTTCATGCCAACTCCTATGAGATTTATTCAACTTCCTGGTGATTCTCCACCACTTTATGTATCCAAATCAAGCTTCTCACAAAGTGATTCATCCTGGTTTGATTGGAACGACGACGAAGAAGAAGCTGTCTATTCCCAAACTGGGAAACTGGAATCACCTGATTGAAAGTGGGATAATCTTCTTTCCAACTCCTATGAGATTTATTCAACTTCCTGGTGATTCTCCACCATTTATGTATCCAAATCAAGCTTTCACAAAGTGATTCATCCTGGTTTGATTGGAACGACGAAGAAGCTGTGCTATTCCCAAACTGGGAAACTGGAATCACCTGATTTGAAAGTGGGATAACTTCTTCTTGCCAACTCCTATGAGATTTATTCAACTTCCTGGTGATTCTCCACCACTTTATGTATCCAAATCAAGCTTCTCACAAAGTGATTCATCCTGGTTTGATTGGAACGACGAAGAAGCTGTGCTATTCCCAAACTGGGAAACTGGAATCACTGATTTGAAAGTGGGATATCTTCTTCATCCCAACTCCTATGAGATTTATTCAACTTCCTGGTGATTCTCCACCACTTTATGTATCCAAATCAAGCTTCTCACAAAGTGATTCATCCTGGTTTGATTGGAACGACGAAGAAGCTGTGCTATTCCCAAAACTGGGAAACTGGAATCACCTGATTTGAAAGTGGGATAACTTCTTCATGCCAACTCCTATGAGATTTATTCAACTTCCTGGTGATTCTCCACCACTTTATGTATCCAAATCAAGCTTCTCACAAAGTGATTCATCCTGGTTTGATTGGAACGACGAAGAAGCTGTGCTATTCCCAAACTGGGAAACTGGATCACCTGATTTGAAAGGGATAACTTCTTCTTGCCAACTCCTATGAGATTTATTCAACTTCCTGGTGATTCTCCACCACTTTATGTATCCAAATCAAGCTTCTCACAAAGTGATTCATCCTGGTTTGATTGGAACGACGAAGAAGCTGTGCTATTCCCAAACTGGGAAACTGGGAATCACCTGATTTGAAAGTGGGATAACTTCTTTTGCAACTCCTATGAGATTTATTCAACTTCCTGGTGATTCTCCACCACTTTATGTATCCAAATCAAGCTTCTCACAAAGTGATTCATCCTGGTTTGATTGGAACGACGAAGAAGCTGTCTATTCCCAAACTGGGAAACTGGAATCACCTGATTTGAAAGTGGGATAACTTCTTCTTCCAACTCCTATGAGATTATTCAACTTCTGGTGATTCTCCACCACTTTATGTATCCAAATCAAGCTTCTCACAAAGTGATTCATCCTGGTTTGATTGGAACGACGAGAAGAAGCTGTGCTATTCCCAAACTGGGAAACTGGAATCCTGATTTGAAAGTGGGATAACTTCTTCTCCCAACTCCTATGAGATTTATTCAACTTCCTGGTGATTCTCCACCACTTTATGTATCCAAATCAAGCTTCTCACAAAGTGATTCATCCTGGTTTGATTGGAACGACGAAGAAGCTGTCTATTCCCAAACTGGGAAACTGGAATCACCTGATTTGAAAGTGGGATATAATTCTTCATGCCAACTCCTATGAGATTTATTCAACTTCCTGGTGATTCTCCACCACTTATGTATCCAAATCAAGCTTCTCACAAAGTGATTCATCCTGGTTTGATTGGAACGACGAAGAAGAAGCTGTGCTATTCCCAAATGGGAAAGGGAACTGGAATCACCTGATTTGAAAGTGGGATAACTTCTTCATGCCAACTCCTATGAGATTTATTCAACTTCCTGGTGATTCTCCACCACTTTATGTATCCAAATCAAGCTTCTCACAAAGTGATTCATCCTGGTTTGATTGGAACGACGAAGAAGCTGTGCTATTCCCAAACTGGGAAACTGGAATCACCTGATTTGAAAGTGGGATAACTTCTTCATCCCAACTCCTATGAGATTTATTCAACTTCCTGGTGATTCTCCACCACTTTATGTATCCAAATCAAGCTTCTCACAAAGTGATTCATCCTGGTTTGATTGGAACGACGAAGAAGCTGTGCTATTCCCAAACTGGGAAACTGGAATCACCTGATTTGAAAGTGGGATAACTTCTTCTTGCCAACTCCTATGAGATTTATTCAACTTCCTGGTGATTCTCCACCACTTTATGTATCCAAATCAAGCTTCTCACAAAGTGATTCATCCTGGTTTGATTGGAACGACGAAGAAGCTGTGCTATTCCCAAACTGGGAAACTGGAATCACCTGATTTGAAAGTGGGATAACTTCTTCATCCCAACTCCTATGAGATTTATTCAACTTCCTGGTGATTCTCCACCACTTTATGTATCCAAATCAAGCTTCTCACAAAGTGATTCATCCTGGTTTGATTGGAACGACGAAGAAGCTGTGCTATTCCCAAACTGGGAAACTGGAATCACCTGATTTGAAAGTGGGATAACTTCTTCTTGCCAACTCCTATGAGATTTATTCAACTTCCTGGTGATTCTCCACCACTTTATGTATCCAAATCAAGCTTCTCACAAAGTGATTCATCCTGGTTTGATTGGAACGACGAAGAAGCTGTGCTATTCCCAAACTGGGAAACTGGAATCACCTGATTTGAAAGTGGGATAACTTCTTCATCCAACTCCTATGAGATTTATTCAACTTCCTGGTGATTCTCCACCACTTTATGTATCCAAATCAAGCTTCTCACAAAGTGATTCATCCTGGTTTGATTGGAACGACGAAGAAGCTGTGCTATTCCCAAACTGGGAAACTGGAATCACCTGATTTGAAAGTGGGATAACTTCTTCATCCCAACTCCTATGAGATTTATTCAACTTCCTGGTGATTCTCCACCACTTTATGTATCCAAATCAAGCTTCTCACAAAGTGATTCATCCTGGTTTGATTGGAACGACGAAGAAGCTGTGCTATTCCCAAACTGGGAAACTGGAATCACCTGATTTGAAAGTGGGATAACTTCTTCTTGCCAACTCCTATGAGATTTATTCAACTTCCTGGTGATTCTCCACCACTTTATGTATCCAAATCAAGCTTCTCACAAAGTGATTCATCCTGGTTTGATTGGAACGACGAAGAAGCTGTGCTATTCCCAAACTGGGAAACTGGAATCACCTGATTTGAAAGTGGGATAACTTCTTCTTGCCAACTCCTATGAGATTTATTCAACTTCCTGGTGATTCTCCACCACTTTATGTATCCAAATCAAGCTTCTCACAAAGTGATTCATCCTGGTTTGATTGGAACGACGAAGAAGCTGTCTATTCCCAAACTGGGAAACTGGAATCACCTGATTTGAAAGTGGGATAACTTCTTCTTGCCAACTCCTATGAGATTTATTCAACTTCCTGGTGATTCTCCACCACTTTATGTATCCAAATCAAGCTTCTCACAAAGTGATTCATCCTGGTTTGATTGGAACGACGAAGAAGCTGTGCTATTCCCAAACTGGGAAACTGGAATCACCTGATTTGAAAGTGGGATAACTTCTTCATCCCAACTCCTATGAGATTTATTCAACTTCCTGGTGATTCTCCACCACTTTATGTATCCAAATCAAGCTTCTCACAAAGTGATTCATCCTGGTTTGATTGGAACGACGAAGAAGCTGTCTATTCCCAAACTGGGAAACTGGAATCACCTGATTTGAAAGTGGGATAACTTCTTCATGCCAACTCCTATGAGATTTATTCAACTTCCTGGTGATTCTCCACCACTTTATGTATCCAAATCAAGCTTCTCACAAAGTGATTCATCCTGGTTTGATTGGAACGACGAAGAAGCTGTGCTATTCCCAAACTGGGAAACTGGAATCACCTGATTTGAAAGTGGGATAACTTCTTCATGCCAACTCCTATGAGATTTATTCAACTTCCTGGTGATTCTCCACCACTTTATGTATCCAAATCAAGCTTCTCACAAAGTGATTCATCCTGGTTTGATTGGAACGACGAAGAAGCTGTGCTATTCCCAAACTGGGAAACTGGAATCACCTGATTTGAAAGTGGGATAACTTCTTCATCCCAACTCCTATGAGATTTATTCAACTTCCTGGTGATTCTCCACCACTTTATGTATCCAAATCAAGCTTCTCACAAAGTGAGTCATCCTGGTTTGATTGGAATGACGAAGAAGCTGTCTTATTCCCAAACTGGGAAACTGGAATCACTTGATTTGAAAGTGGGATAACTTCTTCTTGCCAACTCCTATGAGATTTATTCAACTTCCTGGTGATTTCCACCACTTTATGTATCCAAATCAAGCTTCTCACAAAGTGATTCATCCTGGTTTGATTGGAACGACGAAGAAGCTGTGCTATTCCCAAACTGGGAAACTGGAATCACCTGATTTGAAAGTGGGATAACTTCTTCATCCCAACTCCTATGAGATTTATTCAACTTCCTGGTGATTCTCCACCACTTTATGTATCCAAATCAAGCTTCTCACAAAGTGATTCATCCTGGTTTGATTGGAACGACGAAGAAGCTGTGCTATTCCCAAACTGGGAAACTGGAATCACCTGATTTGAAAGTGGGATAACTTCTTCATGCCAACTCCTATGAGATTTATTCAACTTCCTGGTGATTCTCCACCACTTTATGTATCCAAATCAAGCTTCTCACAAAGTGATTCATCCTGGTTTGATTGGAACGACGAAGAAGCTGTGCTATTCCCAAACTGGGAAACTGGAATCACCTGATTTGAAAGTGGGATAACTTCTTCATGCCAACTCCTATGAGATTTATTCAACTTCCTGGTGATTCTCCACCACTTTATGTATCCAAATCAAGCTTCTCACAAAGTGATTCATCCTGGTTTGATTGGAACGACGAAGAAGCTGTGCTATTCCCAAACTGGGAAACTGGAATCACCTGATTTGAAAGTGGGATAACTTCTTCATCCCAACTCCTATGAGATTTATTCAACTTCCTGGTGATTCTCCACCACTTTATGTATCCAAATCAAGCTTCTCACAAAGTGATTCATCCTGGTTTGATTGGAACGACGAAGAAGCTGTGCTATTCCCAAACTGGGAAACTGGAATCACCTGATTTGAAAGTGGGATAACTTCTTCATCCCAACTCCTATGAGATTTATTCAACTTCCTGGTGATTCTCCACCACTTTATGTATCCAAATCAAGCTTCTCACAAAGTGATTCATCCTGGTTTGATTGGAACGACGAAGAAGCTGTCTATTCCCAAACTGGGAAACTGGAATCACCTGATTTGAAAGTGGGATAACTTCTTCTTCCCAACTCCTATGAGATTTATTCAACTTCCTGGTGATTCTCCACCACTTTATGTATCCAAATCAAGCTTCTCACAAAGTGATTCATCCTGGTTTGATTGGAACGACGAAGAAGCTGTGCTATTCCCAAACTGGGAAACTGGAATCACCTGATTTGAAAGTGGGATAACTTCTTCATCCAACTCCTATGAGATTTATTCAACTTCCTGGTGATTCTCCACCACTTTATGTATCCAAATCAAGCTTCTCACAAAGTGATTCATCCTGGTTTGATTGGAACGACGAAGAAGCTGTCTATTCCCAAACTGGGAAACTGGAATCACCTGATTTGAAAGTGGGATAACTTCTTCATCCCAACTCCTATGAGATTTATTCAACTTCCTGGTGATTCTCCACCACTTTATGTATCCAAATCAAGCTTCTCACAAAGTGATTCATCCTGGTTTGATTGGAACGACGAAGAAGCTGTGCTATTCCCAAACTGGGAAACTGGAATCACCTGATTTGAAAGTGGGATAACTTCTTCTTGCCAACTCCTATGAGATTTATTCAACTTCCTGGTGATTCTCCACCACTTTATGTATCCAAATCAAGCTTCTCACAAAGTGATTCATCCTGGTTTGATTGGAACGACGAAGAAGCTGTGCTATTCCCAAACTGGGAAACTGGAATCACCTGATTTGAAAGTGGGATAACTTCTTCATGCCAACTCCTATGAGATTTATTCAACTTCCTGGTGATTCTCCACCACTTTATGTATCCAAATCAAGCTTCTCACAAAGTGATTCATCCTGGTTTGATTGGAACGACGAAGAAGCTGTCTATTCCCAAACTGGGAAACTGGAATCACCTGATTTGAAAGTGGGATAACTTCTTCATGCCAACTCCTATGAGATTTATTCAACTTCCTGGTGATTCTCCACCACTTTATGTATCCAAATCAAGCTTCTTACAAAGTGATTCATCCTGGTTTGATTGGAACGACGAAGAAGCTGTGCTATTCCCAAACTGGGAAACTGGAATCACCTGATTTGAAAGTGGGATAACTTCTTCATCCCAACTCCTATGAGATTTATTCAACTTCCTGGTGATTCTCCACCACTTTATGTATCCAAATCAAGCTTCTCACAAAGTGATTCATCCTGGTTTGATTGGAACGACGAAGAAGCTGTCTATTCCAAACTGGGAAACTGGAATCACCTGATTTGAAAGTGGGATAACTTCTTCATCCCAACTCCTATGAGATTTATTCAACTTCCTGGTGATTCTCCACCACTTTATGTATCCAAATCAAGCTTCTCACAAAGTGATTCATCCTGGTTTGATTGGAACGACGAAGAAGCTGTCTATTCCCAAACTGGGAAACTGGAATCACCTGATTTGAAAGTGGGATAACTTCTTCATCCCAACTCCTATGAGATTTATTCAACTTCCTGGTGATTCTCCACCACTTTATGTATCCAAATCAAGCTTCTCACAAAGTGATTCATCCTGGTTTGATTGGAACGACGAAGAAGCTGTGCTATTCCCAAACTGGGAAACTGGAATCACCTGATTTGAAAGTGGGATAACTTCTTCATGCCAACTCCTATGAGATTTATTCAACTTCCTGGTGATTCTCCACCACTTTATGTATCCAAATCAAGCTTCTCACAAAGTGATTCATCCTGGTTTGATTGGAACGACGAAGAAGCTGTCTATTCCCAAACTGGGAAACTGGAATCACCTGATTTGAAAGTGGGATAACTTCTTCATCCCAACTCCTATGAGATTTATTCAACTTCCTGGTGATTCTCCACCACTTTATGTATCCAAATCAAGCTTCTCACAAAGTGATTCATCCTGGTTTGATTGGAACGACGAAGAAGCTGTGCTATTCCCAAACTGGGAAACTGGAATCACCTGATTTGAAAGTGGGATAACTTCTTCATGCCAACTCCTATGAGATTTATTCAACTTCCTGGTGATTCTCCACCACTTTATGTATCCAAATCAAGCTTCTCACAAAGTGATTCATCCTGGTTTGATTGGAACGACGAAGAAGCTGTGCTATTCCCAAACTGGGAAACTGGAATCACCTGATTTGAAAGTGGGATAACTTCTTCATGCCAACTCCTATGAGATTTATTCAACTTCCTGGTGATTCTCCACCACTTTATGTATCCAAATCAAGCTTCTCACAAAGTGATTCATCCTGGTTTGATTGGAACGACGAAGAAGCTGTCTATTCCCAAACTGGGAAACTGGAATCACCTGATTTGAAAGTGGGATAACTTCTTCATGCCAACTCCTATGAGATTTATTCAACTTCCTGGTGATTCTCCACCACTTTATGTATCCAAATCAAGCTTCTCACAAAGTGATTCATCCTGGTTTGATTGGAACGACGAAGAAGCTGTGCTATTCCCAAACTGGGAAACTGGAATCACCTGATTTGAAAGTGGGATAACTTCTTCATCCCAACTCCTATGAGATTTATTCAACTTCCTGGTGATTCTCCACCACTTTATGTATCCAAATCAAGCTTCTCACAAAGTGATTCATCCTGGTTTGATTGGAACGACGAAGAAGCTGTCTATTCCCAAACTGGGAAACTGGAATCACCTGATTTGAAAGTGGGATAACTTCTTCATGCCAACTCCTATGAGATTTATTCAACTTCCTGGTGATTCTCCACCACTTTATGTATCCAAATCAAGCTTCTCACAAAGTGATTCATCCTGGTTTGATTGGAACGACGAAGAAGCTGTGCTATTCCCAAACTGGGAAACTGGAATCACCTGATTTGAAAGTGGGATAACTTCTTCATGCCAACTCCTATGAGATTTATTCAACTTCCTGGTGATTCTCCACCACTTTATGTATCCAAATCAAGCTTCTCACAAAGTGATTCATCCTGGTTTGATTGGAACGACGAAGAAGCTGTGCTATTCCCAAACTGGGAAACTGGAATCACCTGATTTGAAAGTGGGATAACTTCTTCATCCCAACTCCTATGAGATTTATTCAACTTCCTGGTGATTCTCCACCACTTTATGTATCCAAATCAAGCTTCTCACAAAGTGATTCATCCTGGTTTGATTGGAACGACGAAGAAGCTGTCTATTCCCAAACTGGGAAACTGGAATCACCTGATTTGAAAGTGGGATAACTTCTTCTTGCCAACTCCTATGAGATTTATTCAACTTCCTGGTGATTCTCCACCACTTTATGTATCCAAATCAAGCTTCTCACAAAGTGATTCATCCTGGTTTGATTGGAACGACGAAGAAGCTGTGCTATTCCCAAACTGGGAAACTGGAATCACCTGATTTGAAAGTGGGATAACTTCTTCATCCCAACTCCTATGAGATTTATTCAACTTCCTGGTGATTCTCCACCACTTTATGTATCCAAATCAAGCTTCTCACAAAGTGATTCATCCTGGTTTGATTGGAACGACGAAGAAGCTGTGCTATTCCCAAACTGGGAAACTGGAATCACCTGATTTGAAAGTGGGATAACTTCTTCATGCCAACTCCTATGAGATTTATTCAACTTCCTGGTGATTCTCCACCACTTTATGTATCCAAATCAAGCTTCTCACAAAGTGATTCATCCTGGTTTGATTGGAACGACGAAGAAGCTGTGCTATTCCCAAACTGGGAAACTGGAATCACCTGATTTGAAAGTGGGATAACTTCTTCATCCCAACTCCTATGAGATTTATTCAACTTCCTGGTGATTCTCCACCACTTTATGTATCCAAATCAAGCTTCTCACAAAGTGATTCATCCTGGTTTGATTGGAACGACGAAGAAGCTGTGCTATTCCCAAACTGGGAAACTGGAATCACCTGATTTGAAAGTGGGATAACTTCTTCATCCAACTCCTATGAGATTTATTCAACTTCCTGGTGATTATCCACCACTTTATGTATCCAAATCAAGCTTCTCACAAAGTGATTCATCCTGGTTTGATTGGAACGACGAAGAAGCTGTGCTATTCCCAAACTGGGAAACTGGAATCACCTGATTTGAAAGTGGGATAACTTCTTCATCCCAACTCCTATGAGATTTATTCAACTTCCTGGTGATTCTCCACCACTTTATGTATCCAAATCAAGCTTCTCACAAAGTGATTCATCCTGGTTTGATTGGAACGACGAAGAAGCTGTCTTATTCCCAAACTGGGAAACTGGAATCACCTGATTTGAAAGTGGGATAACTTCTTCATCCCAACTCCTATGAGATTTATTCAACTTCCTGGTGATTCTCCACCACTTTATGTATCCAAATCAAGCTTCTCACAAAGTGATTCATCCTGGTTTGATTGGAACGACGAAGAAGCTGTGCTATTCCCAAACTGGGAAACTGGAATCACCTGATTTGAAAGTGGGATAACTTCTTCATCCCAACTCCTATGAGATTTATTCAACTTCCTGGTGATTCTCCACCACTTTATGTATCCAAATCAAGCTTCTCACAAAGTGATTCATCCTGGTTTGATTGGAACGACGAAGAAGCTGTGCTATTCCCAAACTGGGAAACTGGAATCACCTGATTTGAAAGTGGGATAACTTCTTCATCCCAACTCCTATGAGATTTATTCAACTTCCTGGTGATTCTCCACCACTTTATGTATCCAAATCAAGCTTCTCACAAAGTGATTCATCCTGGTTTGATTGGAACGACGAAGAAGCTGTGCTATTCCCAAACTGGGAAACTGGAATCACCTGATTTGAAAGTGGGATAACTTCTTCTTGCCAACTCCTATGAGATTTATTCAACTTCCTGGTGATTCTCCACCACTTTATGTATCCAAATCAAGCTTCTCACAAAGAGATTCATCCTGGTTTGATTGGAACGACGAAGAAGCTGTCCTATTCCCAAACTGGGAAACTGGAATCACCTGATTTGAAAGTGGGATAACTTCTTCATGCCAACTCCTATGAGATTTATTCAACTTCCTGGTGATTCTCCACCACTTTATGTATCCAAATCAAGCTTCTCACAAAGTGATTCATCCTGGTTTGATTGGAACGACGAAGAAGCTGTTATTGAGATGAAGACCAAGGAGGCTGAGACAGTAACTTTAGAGTTTTACTGTGGTAACTTTATTTTAACCACAGTAACTACTTGGGGAAGTTATCTGATGGGATGAGAAGGTAACTTAGTGAAGAGAAGAGAGGAAACTCGACCAAAGAGGATAAGTGAGGTTAAGGAAGGATAAGGGATCACTTTGACAGCCTGTATGATGCTGGAAAGGAGAAGTTACCTTTATACTAGTGCAAGCATGTGAGAAAGCACAGCCAAGTGATTCAAAAGGAGTTCCAGCCTGTCCTTTGACTACACATGCTTAACCATTTCGAATTTCCTTGTTGCTCTCTCTATTAATACTTGTAAACCTCATCAGTTATTAATTAATGGAGTTTTGAGTCTCTCTCTCTTTTTCTCTCACTAGAATCTCTTAATCTCTTTAATCTTTTCATCTGATTATCCCTGATTGGTTGAATCATGCTCTAATACACAAAAGTGTATATGGTATCAGAGCCAGGTTGCTAAAAAGGGGAGAGTGTGATTTCGTTTTTCATAAAATCTGGGTGTTCTTGAGTGTTCTTGAGGGTTCTTGAGTGTTCTTGGTGTTCTTGAGTTCTGGTCTTTATTATCTGAGTGGTGTGAGATATTCTGATGGATTCAAACTATCTCAACATGGAAATGAAGCACAGATCTAGTACAACCATGGAGCTTGAAGAAGAGAGGGATGGCGATTGGTCAAGATGGGCAAAGAGAGCTTTGGAAAGCTGTGGGTTATGGAGTAGTCATGGAAAGGGGAAACCTTTCATGGAAATGGCTACTGAAGAAGGTCAGACAAGAGGTCTGAAGCTGGGAAATGAAGTTGTTCAAGGAGACACTACAAAGAGTGAGATTGAAGCAACTTTAGGCAAGTCCAAGCTTGTGAGAGTCGTTGAGGACAGAGGGGTGATCCGCGGCTTGAGACAAGGAAAGGATGAGTGTTATCAGCTTGTGGGAAGGCTGAGAGAAGTATGGTCGGAGCTAGATGTGGTGAAGACACACACATCAAATCCGAGATGTTGTCAAGAAAGGAGGAAGCAAGATGTGATCTTCAGCTTCCTTATGGAAGAGGTATGTGAGCTTGTTAAATATACTTGTGATGTGTGGGAAATGAACAGGAAGCCAGAAAGATGGAAGGGAGGTACAAGCTGTAAGAGGGGAAGGTTGAGAAAACTTTCTAAGGAGTGGTTAATGAAGAGAAGGGCATGGAGAAAGGATAGCGAGTCTGAGCACTTAAGTGACAGGATGAGTGTAATCTTGAAGAGAATCAAGGATGTACTTCAGCAGATGGTTATAGGAGAGTGTTCATACTCAGCTTACATGGGAGAGACAGTAGGAGACAGTGCGGATATGAGAGGAATGGATACCAAGAGGGCAGATGAGTGTGTGACAAAGAAGGAATGGGATGAGTTGGTTAAGCATGTGTATGCTTTGGCTACGACCCGGAGTCTGGGTGCTCCTGCCAAAGCATCCACATCTAAACCCATCATCATTGACTCTGGAGCAACACACCACATGATCAGTGACAAGAGACTAATCAGTGAGGTTAAAGCAGCAACAGGGAGTGTCATGATAGCCAATGGTACCAGGATCCCAATAGAAGGAGTGGGAAACCTCAAGCTGTTTGAGAAGAACTCCACTGCCTTCTACCTACCTCAGTTTACATCCAATCTAATCTCAGTTAAGAAGGCTACAGTTGATCTGGATTGTCAAGTGGTTTTCAGACCAAATGAAGTTGAGTTCCAGGATTTGAAGACTGGAAGGGTTATTGGCAGAGGAGACAGCAAGCATCAGCTCTATCATCTCCAAACAACTGAGGCGCCTAGTCCTGTGGAGTCTGTGTGTTTAAGCAGCACAACGGATAGGTGTGATAATCTCACATGGCATGCAAGGCTGGGACATCCTCATGCCAAGGCAATTGAACTGATTCTACCAAGTATGGCGTTCAATCACTTGGAGTGTGAAGCTTGTATACTTGGAAAGCACTGTAGGACTGTCTTCCCAACATCAGAAACCAGATATGAGAATTGCTTTGATCTGGTGCATTCAGACGTGTGGACAGCTCCCTGTATGTCTAGAGACAGCCATAAGTACTTTGTGACTTTCATTGATGAGAAGTCCAAGTACACATGGATCACCATGATTCCCTCCAAAGACAGAGTCCTAGAAGCCTTCATGAACTTCCAAGCATATGTTACTAATCAGTACAATGCCACTGTGAGGATTCTGAGGTCTGATAATGGAGGAGAATACACTAGCAATGCTTTCAAGAGTCATCTTGCAAAGCATGGGATTGTGCAACAAACTAGCTGTCCTTACACCACAACAAAATGGGGTGGCTGAGAGGAAGAACAGACATTTGATGGAGGTTGCGAGATCAATCATGTTCCACATGAATGTCCCTAAGAGGTTTTGGAGTGATGCTGTTCAGACTGCTTGCTATCTCATCAATAGAGTGCCAACCCGTGTCTTGAAGAAACTGTCTCCCTTTGAAGTATTGAACAAGGCCAAGCCACACATTGATCATTTGAGAGTCTTTGGGTGCTTATGTTATGTGATGATTCCCGGAGAAAGAAGGAACAAGCTAGAAGCAAAGAGTACTAAAGCTATGTTCATTGGGTACTCAATCACTCAGAAAGGCTACAAATGTTATGATCCAATAACTAGGAGGGTTATGGTATCTAGAGAAGTGAAGTTTGTTGAGTCTAAAGGGTATTATGAGGAGAAGAAATGGGAAGACCTAGAGGATCTGTCCCGAGCTCCATCAGAGAAGGCAACAACATTGAGAGTGTTGTTGGAGAGGCTAGGGATAGGATTATCCCAAGATCAGGAACCAGGAAGAACCGGACCTTCTAATCAAACTGGAGAAGCTGGAGGAACAACCCCTCTTGATCATGAGAGGGGGAATGGATCTGAATCAGGGGAGCAGGAGCATAACCAAGAGGATTCAGGTCAGCATGATCAGGAGGAGACACAGGAAGTAGAGAGTGAAGCTCAGTCAGGTGGAAATGAGCAGGGAGAACCTACTGGTTTAAGAGAGGAAGCACAAGAGAATGTTCAGGCTGAAGAACAGGTTGAGACCTTGCGGAGGAGCACAAGGATAAGGAGGGATCCTTCCAACTGGGTAAACACGAGAGTGTACTACAATGCCCAGGCTGTGGAGCATCCCTCTCAAGCCGTGTGTTCCTTTGCAGAGTTTCCAGAAGAGCACATGGTGTTTATGTGTAACTTGGATGAGAATGAGATACCAAGATCTTATGAAGAAGCTATGAAGCACAAGGTTTGGAGAGATTCAGTAGGAGATGAAAGGGATGCAATGATCAGGAATGATACTTGGTATGAGAGTGAGTTACCTAAAGGGAAGAAGGCAGTTTCAAGCAGATGGATCTTCACCATCAAGTACCTTGCAAATGGGGAGATAGATAGGCGCAAGACTAGGCTGGTTGCAAGAGGATTTACACAGACTTATGGGGAAGATTACATTGATACTTTTGCACCAGTGGCCAAGCTTCACACAATTCGAATTGTGTTATCTATTGCAACAAACTTGGAGTGGGATTTGTGGCAAATGGATGTGAAGAATGCTTTCTTGCAAGGTGAACTTGAAGATGAAGTATACATGCATCCACCTCCTGGTCTTGAGCATCTAGTAAAGCCAGGGAATGTTTTGAGATTGAAGAAGGCTATATATGGGCTGAAGCAGTCTCCTAGAGCTTGGTACAGAAAGCTTAGTACAACTCTCAATGGGAGAGGGTTCAGGAAGTCTGAACTAGATCATACACTCTTCACACTGGTTGGACCATCAGGGATCATAGTGATTTTGGTGTATGTGGATGATTTGATTATCACAGGGAGTGATAAGGCTGGGATTAAAGCCACCAAAGAGTTTCTCAAGTCTGTGTTTGATATTAAAGACTTGGGAGAGATGAAGTATTTTTTGGGGATTGAGATATGCAGATCTAAGGAGGGTTTGTTTATGTCTCAAAGGAAGTATACTATGGATATGCTGAAGGAGACTGATGTGCTTGGAGGGAAGATAGCTAAGACACCTCTTGAGGAAGGGTATAAGGTCTTGCGTGAGGGGGAGGTTGAAGAGAACCAGTTGTTTGAGGATGCTAAGCTGTATAGGAGGATGGTGGGTAAGCTGATCTACTTGACTATCACCAGACCTGATATATGCTTTGCTGTGAATCAAGTGAGCCAACATATGCAGGCGCCAAAGGTACATCACTGGAAGATGGTTGATAGGATACTGAGGTATTTGAGTGGCTCACATGGACAAGGAGTTTGGATGGGTTGCAATGGCAGTACAGAAGTGGTTGGGTATTGTGATGCTGATTGGGCAGGAGATAGAGTGGACAGGAGATCAACTACTGGGTATTGTACATTCATTGGAGGGAATCTGGTTACTTGGAAGAGTAAGAAGCAGAAGGTCATCTCCTGTTCAAGTGCTGAAGCTGAGTATAGAGCTATGTTGAAGCTTACAAATGAGTTGGTGTGGATCAAGGGGATCTTGAAGCACTTGGAGATCGAGCAGGCCACACCTATGACAATGCATTGTGACAATCAAGCAGCTATCCACATTGCCTCCAATTCAGTGTTTCATGAGAGAACAAAGCACATAGAGGTGGATTGTCATAAGGTGAGGCAGATGATCATCTTAGGAGTGATTCTGCCATGTTATACAAGAAGTGAAGATCAGCTTGCAGATGTGTTTACTAAGGCAGCGAGATTGAAGACAATGGAGTCCATACTGTCAAGGCTTGGACTCATTGATCTGACTCCTAGGAGCTGAGCCCCTTAACCATGGAGTCTCCACTCTTTTTCCCTCATCAAGGTTTTATCCCAATGGGTTTTACTTGGTGAGGTTTTTAACGAGGGAGGTCTTCATGGTTTCCAAGCTTGACTTGTTCTACATGGTCAAGCTTGAGGGGGAGTATTGAGATGAAGACCAAGGAGGCTGAGACAGTAACTTTAGAGTTTTACTGTGGTAACTTTATTTTAACCACAGTAACTACTTGGGGAAGTTATCTGATGGGATGAGAAGGTAACTTAGTGAAGAGAAGAGAGGAAACTCGACCAAAGAGGATAAGTGAGGTTAAGGAAGGATAAGGGATCACTTTGACAGCCTGTATGATGCTGGAAAGGAGAAGCTACCTTTATACTAGTGCAAGCATGTGAGAAAGCACAGCCAAGTGATTCAAAAGGAGTTCCAGCCTGTCCTTTGACTACACATGCTTAACCATTTCGAATTTCCTTGTTGCTCTCTCTATTAATACTTGTAAACCTCATCAGTTATTAATTAATGGAGTTTTGAGTCTCTCTCTCTTTATTCTCTCACTAGAATCTCTTAATATCTTTAATCTTTTCATCTGATTATCCCTGATTGGTTGAATCATGCTCTAATACACAAAAGTGTATAGCTGTCTTATTCCCAAACTGGGAAACTGGAATCACCTGATTTGAAAGTGGGATAACTTCTTCTTGCCAACTCCTATGAGATTTATTCAACTTCCTGGTGATTCTCCACCACTTTAGGTATCCAAATCAAGCTTCTCACAGAGTGATTCATCCTGGTTTGATTGGAACGACGATGAAGTTGTGCTATTCCCAAACTGGGAAACTGGAATCACCTGATTTGAAAGTGGGATAACTTCTTCATCCCAACTCCTATGAGATTTATTCAACTTTCTGGGGATTCTCCACCACTTTATGTATCCAAATCAATCTTCTCACAAAGTGAGTCATCCTGGTTTGATTGGAACGACGAAGAAGCTGTCTTATTTCCAAACTAGGAAATTGGAATCACCTGATTTGAAAGTGGGATAACTTCTTCTTGCCAACTCCTATGAGATTTATTCAACTTCCTGGTGATTCTCCACCACTTTATGTATCCAAATCAAGCTTCTCACAAAGTGATTCATCCTGGTTTGATTGGAACGACGAAGAAGCTGTGCTATTCCCAAACTGGGAAACTGGAATCACCTGATTTGAAAGTGGGATAACTTCTTCTTGCCAACTCCTATGAGATTTATTCAACTTCCTGGTGATTTTCCACCACTTTATGTATCCATATCAAGCTTCTCACAAAGTGATTCATCCTGGTTTGATTGGAACGACGATTAAGCTGTGCTATTCCCAAACTGGGAAACTGGAATCACCTGATTTGAAAGTGGGATAACTTCTTCATCCCAACTCCTATGAGATTTATTCAACTTCCTGGTGATTCTCCACCACTTTAGGTATCCAAATCAAGCTTCTCACAAAGTGAGTCATCCTGGTTTGATTGGAACGACGAAGAAGCTGTCTTATTCCCAAACTGGGAAACTGGAATCACCTGATTTGAAAGTGGGATAACTTCTTCTTTCCAACTCCTATGAGATTTATTCAACTTCCTGGTGATTCTCCACCACTTTATGTATCCAAATCAATCTTCTCACAAAGTGATTCATCCTGGTTTGATTGGAACGACGATGAAGCTGTGCTGTTCCCAAACTGGGAAACTGGAATCACCTGATTTGAAAGTGGGATTAACTCCTTCATCCCAACTCCTATGAGATTTATTCAACTTCCTGGTGATTCTTCACCACTTTATGTATCCAAATCAAGCTTCTCACAAAGTTGTTGACATGAAGCAATAAAGAGAGGAGAATGAAGTAAGAAGCAAGAGGGGAACAATTACATCCGGATCAAGCAATTACTCAACTTACCTTGCAAGACAAGTCTGTCCGTACAAGACAACCCTAACTTGGAGTGCAAGGCATAAGAGTGACTGATGTAGAAGAGAAGAAGGCAAGAAGGATGTTTGGAATCGCCTAAGGGAAGTGGAGAACCGTTGAGAGTGCGGTCACGGGTCTGGTTAAGGATTCAAAGTCTTCCCACCCGTTAGGACCTGTCACTATCCAGGACCACACTGCCCATCTCTCCTCTGTCTTAACCTCTTTGTTTATTGTTTCCTTAATGTCGACATCTTGCTGTAAGAGTTCTATAAATGGGTTGTTCCCATAAACAAATGTATTCAAGGGAAAAGAGTTCTCTATTACTCTCTTTGTCAATCTCACTCTCTCCCTCACGGTTTAACCTAGTTCTTCTCTAATCTCTTCACAAATCCTCCTTAAACTCTCACATAAATTCTCTAAAACTCTCATGGTATCAGAGCAGCTGTGCTCTTGAGACCTAAATCTCTTTTTCTTCCGCGAACTCTCTGTGTTTTATTTCTATTTTTGGCAAAGTTCATCCTGTTCTTGAGGTGTTCTTCAATCTCATTCCAGAATTTGCCAAAAATAGCAAAGTTCATCCAAAACTTTCGTTTCTCTTTCTCTCTTGATGGATACCTCCGAGAACCCAAAGATGGTGATGATACCAGTTACTCTCAAGGGTCCTAACTACCTGACATGGGCAAGACTTGCCAAAACAGCTCTCGGAGGCAGAGGTCTTTGGGAGATTGTTGAAGAAGGCCGCCCCACCAAGAAGACTGTCCTAGGAGAGGATGGCAAAGAAGTGGTGGTTGCGGATGCTGGGGATAAGAAGAAAGGTCAGGAGGACCTCATGGTGTTGTCTATCATCCAGAATAGCCTCGCCCCTTCTCTCCAAGAGGCTTATGCATTCTGTGAAACTTCCAAGGAGCTGTGGGATACTCTCAAGAAGGTGTATGCCAACAAATCCAACATCAGCAAGGTGTATGAAGTAAAAGGAGCAATCAACTCTCTAAGTCAAGAGGACACAGACTTTGATGCTCATTTTGGGAAGTTCCGGTCTCTATGGGCTGAGCTAGAGATGCTCAGACCCGCAACAGTTGATCCGGATGTTCTACATGAAAGAAGGGAGCAAGATAAGGTCTTTGCCTTGCTGCTCACTCTCAACCCAGGGTATGATGACCTTATTAGGCACATACTGAGGAACAAGGAGCTTCCATCTCTAGATGAAGTGTGTGCTGAGATTCAGAAGGAGCACGGCTCAGTGGGTCTCTTTAAGAGAAAGGGAGAGCTAGTGATGGCCAATCAAGCTGAAGGAGCCGAGAGCAAACCTGCCGGAGTAGCCAACAAAGGGTACTACAAGCCGGAGGAAAAGAAAGTGTGGGTGTGTGATCATTGCAAGAGGAAGGGTCACGGCAAGGACAAGTGCTGGATACTTCACCCACACCTCAAACCGGCTAAGTTCAAGACTGATGGTCGAGCAAACTACTCAGGAGATGTAGGAGAAGCTTCCACGGCCTACCGCACTCATGAGGGCAAGGGAAACCAGGATGAGTCCATCAAGAAATCTGACATTGAGGCACTCATCAAAGCTCTCAAGGAGTCTGGTAAAACTCTTGGTTCCTCTCTTAGTGCATCATATCAATTGCCTAGGAGTTTATTCACGGCGTTTCAAGTTGCTCATGAATCTGATAGAGTTAAACCCTTAGTCATAGACTCAGGAGCCTCTCATCACATGATTAGTGATTTAAACTTGATTAAAAATATCACTCCTGCAGTAGGAAATGTTATGATAGCTGATGGTAACAAGGTTCCAATTAAAGGCATAGGGGAACTTAAATTATTTGAGAAAGAATCCAAAGCCTTCTACATGCCTAGTTTCACTTCTAATCTATTATCTGTGAAAAGGGTGACCAATGACTTGAATTGCAATGTTATATTTACGCCTGATGATGTCTACTTTCAGGATATTGACTCATGTAGGTTGCTTGGCAAAGGTGTGAGCAAGGGAAACCTGTACTTGCTAGAAGACACTAAGCTTGCATCCGATCTATCTGTTGCTTTCAATTCAAGTTTTAATTTCCCTAAAGATGTAATGTGGCATGCTAGATTAGGACATCCTCATTCTCGTGCCTTGAACATCATGTTGCCTAGTATTTCATTCCAACAAGATTGTGAAGCTTGTATCCTAGGAAAACATTGCAAAACTGTATTTCCCAAGTCTAGTACAATCTATGAACACTGCTTTGATTTAATCCACTCGGATGTATGGACAGCTCCATGTCTTTCTAGAGAACATCACAAGTATTTTGTGACCTTTATTGATGAGAAATCCAAGTACACATGGATCACTCTCTTACAATCAAAGGATAGGGTCTTAGATGCATTTATAAACTTTGAAACATATGTCTCTAACCATTATAATGCCAAAGTTAAGATTTTGAGATCAGATAATGGAGGAGAGTACACCAGCAATGCATTCAAAGCTCATCTAGCCAAACGAGGTGTGATCCATCAAACCAGCTGTCCATACACTCCACAACAAAATGGTGTGGCCGAGAGGAAGAACAGGCATCTCATGGAAGTCACTAGGAGCATGATGTTCCATACTAGTGTCCCAAAGAACTTTTGGGGTGATGCGGTCCTAACTGCATGCTACCTGATCAACCGCATTCCTACCAGAGTTCTACAAGACTACTCTCCATTTGAGGTATTGAACAAAGCTAAACCATCTATTGATCATATGCGTGTGTTGGGTGCCTTTGTTTTGTTTTGAAACCAGGAGAACTGAGGAACAAACTGGAGGCTAAGAGCACAAGAGCTATGTTCATTGGGTATTCACCAAACCAGAAGGGCTATAAGTGCTATGAACCAGAGACTAGGAGAGTCTTGGTATCTAGAGATGTGAAGTTTGTAGAAACCAGAGGGTACTACAACAACAAGGATTGGAATGAGCTGGAGAACTTGTCTCAATCCGCATCAGATAGAGCAGCCAATCTCAGACAAGTCATGAGGAGACTTGGGGTCAGCTTACCTATGGAAGAGCCGGGACAAGCAGGACCCGATAATGTGGGAGGATCAAGCCGGTCTGAAGAGCAAACCGAGACAACTACAGATGAAGTTGAGATTCAAGAAGCTGCTCCCCTTGATCCTGAGGGGGGAAATCAGGGTGAACCACCTGTATCTGAGGAAGTTCATGATCAAGAAGAGCACCATGACCAAGAGGAGGAAGTGGAGGATCAGAACACTCAGAATGAAAATGATCAGCCAGTACTTAGGAGAAGTACTAGGATCAAGAAGCCGGCTTCAAACTGGAACAACACCAGAGTTTACTTCAATGCAGAGGCAGTAGCTCACCCACCCAGTGGCGTGTGCTCCCTAGCTCACTATCCACAAGAACATCAAGCCTTTGTGGGTTCATTGGATCAGGAATGGATACCAAGAACATATGCAGAAGCTATGGAAGATGATGAATGGAGGGAATCAGTGAATGATGAAATGGGAGCCATGGAGAGGAACAACACCTGGTATGAGACAGAGCTTCCAAAAGAAAGAAAGCCGTGACCAGCAGACTCATACACACCATCAAGTATCTTGCAAATGGGAAGCCAGAAAGAAAGAAGACCAGATTGGTAGCAAGAGGATACACACAAGTTTATGGAGAAGACTATCTAGACACCTTTGCACCAGTGGCTAAGCTCCACACAATCCGGATTATCCTCTCATTGGCAGTAAATCAAGAGTGGGATCTTTGGCAAATGGATGTGAAGAATGCCTTCTTGCAAGGTGAACTAGAAGATGAGGTATATATGAGACCACCGCCGGGAATGGAAGAGATGGTGAAACCAGGGAATGTACTCAGACTCAGAAAAGCCATATATGGTTTGAAGCAATCACCAAGAGCTTGGTATCACAAGCTGAGCACTACACTGAATGGGAGAGGCTTTGTGAAGTCTCAAGCGGATCACACACTCTTCATGTTAAGAAGAGAGCCTTATGGTATGAAGAGGAGACCTTAGGAAGTGTAGAAGCATTAGAGAGGAAGATAGAAGCATCTTGTACGGACTGTACGGATAGGGCAAAGGGTACGGACGATCAGGCCGTACCATCATGCGCGGTTAAGGGGTTACTCAGCTCAGGTAAAAGTAAACCAGCTAGAGTTACTTTACCTTAAGGCTGAGCTTGATCCGAACGTTGAGAGGATAAGGAGGAACGCGTCTGACAGTCTGGCAAGAGCTGGAAAGGTAAAGGCATATTCAAAGATGCCTTACACATGTGGAGACTCTCATTGGAAGGATTCAAATGCGCCCTTAGCTGTATCTTGACTTCACATGCTTTCTCCTTTATGCAGTCTAAACCCTAGTGTCTCAAGCTTCATATATAAGTGTAAACTCTCTCTGATTAATCATTAATGCGAATCATGTTACTCTCTCTCTAGTCTCTCTCTTGTTCATCATGGTTCATACATAAATCTCTCCATTTCTTTCACAATCTCTCCTAAACTTCTCTTAATCTCTTACCAAATCTCTCTTAATCTCTCAATACCTATTCTACTCTCTAATCTCATATGGTATCAGAGCCAGGTTGGCTTTGGTATTGAGAGACCCTTGTTCCTTTCTTTACATTTGCGAGTTTGTTCTTGTGTGATAAAGAAGAGGAGATGGAGACGACCAACTTTAGCAAACTGGTGACGGTTCCGGTTGCACTGAAGGGAGGCTCGAACTACTTGATGTGGTCCCAGTTGGTGAGGACTACCATTGGAAGGCTAGGGCTGTGGAACCACATCACAGATGATGGTCCGGAGCCAGTGGCCAAAGAAGATGAAGAAGAAGGCGACGGGAAGACTCTTGCGGTAGCTGAAGCAAAGAGATGGGTCCAAGAGGATTTGATGGTGCTGTCTGTGCTCCATGCCTCTCTGGAGCTCCCCATACTTGAAGCTTACGTGCACTTTGAGACTCCTAAGCGCCTTTGGGACATGCTCCATAAGAGGTATGGAAACAAGTCCAACATAAGTCGGGTGTTTGATCTGAAGCAAACCATCAGTGTCTTGAGGCAAGATGGAGAAGATCTCACCAAGCACATGGGGAAGTTTGGAGCTTTGTGGTCCGAACTTGAGAGTCTTAGACCCAACACTACTGATGAGGAATCGCTCATTGAGAGGAGAGAGCAAGATCAGGTGTTTGGGCTATTGATGACTCTAGATGAAAGCTACCAGGATGTGATCAAGCATATCCTGAGATCACCAACTCTCCCATCCATGGAGGAGGTATGCGCACAACTTCAGAAGGAGGAAGGCTCTCTTGGGTTGTTTGGAGGCAAGAAGGGGATGTCCACGGCTCATAAAGCAGAAGAGGCACAAGCAAACAAGGCAGCGTACCGTGGAGATGGAAGGAAGTATGAGAAGTATGAGGGAAGCTGTGAGCATTGCAAGCGGCAGGGGCATAAGAAGAGTCAGTGCTGGATCCTACATCCACACCTCAGGCCTAGCAAGTTCAACAAGGATAGAGAAGCTAAGGCTCACCTTTCTGCTGAAGCAAGTGGTGCCGGCTCATCAGGGGCTAGTCCAAATGTCAAGGCGGGTGAAAGTGAAGGCAGAGCTCTAACTTCTCAGGAGGTGATCACCAAGGCTGACTTTGAGGCTTTCATCCGAGCCCTCAAGGAGTCTGGTAAAATGCTAGGCAACACTCTTGGATACTCATACTCTGCTCATACATTACCTAGTATCTCTGATAAACTGCTAGACATGTTTAAAATCTCATGTACTGCCACTGCTCATACTAGCATAACTGATAGATTGTTAGGAGTAGTCAAGAGCCTGAAAGCTGAAAATGAAACATCTAGAACCAATACTGCTAGGAGCTTGCATAAACCATTGATAATTGATTCTGGTGCATCTCATCACATGATTAGTGATAACAATCTGATAAAAGACATAGAACCTGCCCTTGGACATGTTATGATTGCAAATGGAGATAGAATTCCCATTAGGGGCATTGGTAAACTGAACTTGTTTAATAAGGAGTCAAAAGCCTTTTACATGCCTGAGTTCACCTCTAATCTTTTATCAGTTAAGAAATGCACTACTGATCTTCAATGCAATGTTATTTTCAGTCCTAATGATGTTAAGTTTCAGGATATTAAGAGCAGTAAGTTGATTGGGCAAGGAGCTACCAAGGGGGATCTTTACATGATTGAAGACCTTGCACCTATTTCTAGTTCTTGTTTCTCGTTTAGTTCTGTTTCTTCCTTAAGTACTGATGCTCTGTGGCATGCTAGGCTAGGACATCCACATGTTAGGGCTTTAAGCATTATGTTACCAGGTGTCATGTTTAAAAATAATGATTGTGAGGCATGTATTTTGGGCAAACATTGTAAGACTGTTTTTCAGAGATCATCTACTCTTTATGCAAACTGCTTTGATTTAATTCACTCTGATGTTTGGACGGCACCTTGCTTATCTAGGGATGATTACAAGTATTATGTCACATTCATTGATGAAAAATCCAAATACACCTGGTTAACATTGATTAAAACTAAAGATAGGGTCCTTGATGCATTTAAAAATTTTCAAGCCTATGTGACTAACCAATATCATGCCAAGATTAAGATTTTCAGGTCTGATAATGGTGGGGAGTATACTGGGCATGCATTTCGTGATCACCTTGCTCAGCATGGGATTCTTCACCAGACTAGCTGCCCATACACTCCACAGCAGAATGGAGTTGCGGAAAGGAAGAACAGACATCTCATGGAGGTGTCCCGGTCCATGATGTTCCACAAAGGGGTTCCCAAGAGGTATTGGAGTGATGCTGTGATGACTGCGTGCTATCTCATCAACAGGATACCAACCAGGATCTTGGCAGATCAGTCTCCATTTGAGGTACTCAACAAGAGCAGGCCAGTCTTGGATCACCTGAGGACCTTTGGATGCGTGTGTTATGTTCTTGTACCAGGCGAGCAGAGAAACAAACTAGAAGCAAAGAGCACCAAGGCTATGATGATTGGGTATTCTACTTCACAGAAGGGATACAAATGCTATGATCCTACTGCTAGGAGAGTCCTAGTGTCAAGGGATGTCAGATTCATGGAAGACAAAGGATACTATGATGAGCAGACATGGGAAGACTTGGAGGATCTCTCCCAGCCATCAGAAAGAGCTGCTTGCTTGAGAAACATCCTAGAGGGGCTCGGAATTGGAGTGTCCCAGGATCAGAGTAGGCGTCCAGAACCTACTCCAGCTGCAGCAGA
Organism: Brassica napus; assembly: GCF_020379485.1. Lineage (NCBI taxonomy): Eukaryota > Viridiplantae > Streptophyta > Magnoliopsida > Brassicales > Brassicaceae > Brassica > Brassica napus. The sequence continues at coordinate 23,048 of NW_026016773.1, read as the reverse complement.
AGAACCATCCCACTTTGCACATGAGGGGGGAAGTGAATCAGTATCTGAACTAGAGGACCAAGGCTTAGAAGAGGCCGGTGAGCTAGGAAACAGAGGAACTGATTCTCCTGTCCAAAGTGGAGAAGGATCAGCAAGGGAAGAACTGAATGAAAGTCAGAATGACGAAGATCAGAGACAAGGAGAAGCTAGAGCTGAAGCTGAAGAACAGACTGAAGCAGTGACTCCACAAGTAGAAGAAGAACAAGAAATGGCGCAAGAAGGGCCAGTGTTGAGAAGGAGTACAAGGCTGAGAAAGGATCCTTCTAGTTGGGTAAACACGAGAGTGTACTACAATGCCCAAGCTGTGAAGCATCCTACTCAGGCCGTGTGTTCTTTTGCTCAATATCCAGAAGCACATTGTGCTTTCATGGTAAACTTAGATGAGAATCACATTCCAAGAAGCTATGAAGAGGCAATGGAAGATAAGGAATGGAAGGAATCAGTAGGAGCTGAATCAGGAGCTATGATAAAGAATGATACATGGTATGAGAGTGAACTACCAAAAGGGAAGAAAGCTGTGTCTAGTAGATGGATCTTTACAATCAAGTACAAGGCTGATGGGTCGATTGAGAGGAAGAAGACTAGACTAGTAGCAAGAGGGTTCACTCAGACATATGGAGAGGATTACATTGAGACATTTGCTCCAGTAGCCAAGCTACACACCATTAGGATTATTTTAAGCTTGGCTGTGAACCTTGGATGGGGATTGTGGCAAATGGATGTAAAGAATGCATTTCTGCAAGGAGAGCTTGAGGATGAAGTGTATATGTATCCTCCACCAGGCCTAGAACATCTAGTAAAGAGAGGGAATGTTCTGAGGCTAAAGAAAGCCATTTATGGGTTGAAGCAATCACCAAGAGCTTGGTATAACAAGTTGAGCACAACTCTGAATGGCCGAGGCTTCAAGAAGTCTGAACTAGACCACACCCTCTTCACTCTTACCACTACCTCAGGTATGATTGCACTCCTTGTGTATGTTGATGATATCATTATCACAGGGAGTGACAAGGAAGGTATCATAGCAACCAAGGAGTTCCTTAAATCCATGTTTGAGATTAAAGACTTGGGAGAAATGAAATACTTTCTTGGAATTGAGATATGTAGATCCAAGGAAGGGTTGTTCATGTCCCAAAGAAAGTATACACTTGATCTTTTGAAAGGTGCAGGTGCTTATGGAGGCAAGACAGCAAGGATGCCTATGGAGGATGGCTACAAAGTCCCACGAGAGGGGGAGATTGAAGACAGCAAACCTTACCAGGATCCTAAACTCTATAGAAAACTAGTTGGTAAATTGATTTACCTTACCATTACAAGGCCTGATATATGTTTTGCCGTGAATCAGGTGAGCCAACACATGCAGCTTCCCAAGGAACATCACTGGCGCATGGTGGAGAGGCTGTTGATGTATCTGAATGGCTCGCCGGATCAAGGAGTATGGATGGGATGCAATGGAAGCTCAGAAGTGGTGGGCTATTGTGATGCTGATTGGGCAGGAGATAGAGCTGACAGGAGATCAACAACCGGCTATTGCACATTCATTGGAGGCAACTTGGTAACTTGGAAGAGCAAGAAGCAGAAGGTGGTGTCATGCTCAAGTGCTGAAGCTGAGTATAGAGCTATGCTGAAGCTTACAAACGAGTTGGTATGGATCAAAGGCATCTTGAAGCACTTGGAGATTGATCAAGCCACTCCAATGACAATGCATTGCGACAATCAAGCTGCCATTCACATTGCATCCAACTCGGTGTTCCATGAGAGAACCAAGCACATTGAGGTTGATTGCCACAAAGTAAGACAGATGATTGTGCTTGGAGTGATCTTACCTTGCTACACGAGAAGTGAAGATCAGTTGGCTGATGTGTTCACCAAGGCTGCGAGACAGAAGACTATGGAGTCCATTCACATTAGATTGGGACTCATAGATCTTGGGAAGAGAAGGAGCTGATCCCCTCAGCTGTGAGATCTTTACTCTTTTTCCCTCATTAAGGTTTTATCCCAATGGGTTTTCCTTAGTGAGGTTTTTAATGAGGAAGGTCTCATGGCTGTCCAAGCTTAGACTGTCACAAAGCTAAGCTTGAGGGGGAGTGTTAAGAAGAGAGCCTTATGGTATGAAGAGGAGACCTTAGGAAGTGTAGAAGCATTAGAGAGGAAGATAGAAGCATCTTGTACGGACTGTACGGATAGGGCAAAGGGTACGGACGATCAGGCCGTACCATCATGCGCGGTTAAGGGGTTACTCAGCTCAGGTAAAAGTAAACCAGCTAGAGTTACTTTACCTTAAGGCTGAGCTTGATCCGAACGTTGAGAGGATAAGGAGGAACGCGTCTGACAGTCTGGCAAGAGCTGGAAAGGTAAAGGCATATTCAAAGATGCCTTACACATGTGGAGACTCTCATTGGAAGGATTCAAATGCGCCCTTAGCTGTATCTTGACTTCACATGCTTTCTCCTTTATGCAGTCTAAACCCTAGTGTCTTAAGCTTCATATATAAGTGTAAACTCTCTCTGATTAATCATTAATGCGAATCATGTTACTCTCTCTCTAGTCTCTCTCTTGTTCATCATGGTTCATACATAGATCTCTCCATTTCTTTCACAATCTCTCCTAAACTTCTCTTAATCTCTTACCAAATCTCTCTTAATCTCTCAATACCTATTCTACTCTCTAATCTCATACTTCACTCTCACCAGCAAGCAAGGGATTGTTGTGATTCTAGTCTATGTGATGATATCATCATCACTGGTTGTGACAAGGAGGGGATCAGTTCAACCAAGACCTTTCTTAAAGCCGCATTTGATATCAAAGACCTAGGAGAACTGAAGTACTTCCTCGGCATTGAGATGTGCAGATCAAGGAAGGATTGTTCATGTCCCAAGAAAGTATACCCTGGACATCTTAAAGGAGGCAGGAGATCTTGGAGGAAGACAAGCCAAGACACCACTTGAAGAAGGTTACAAGGTATTGCGAGAGGGGGAGTATGAAGATACTCCATTTGAAGATGTCAAGCAGTATAGAAGGATGGTTGGGAAGCTGATCTATCTAACCATCACTCGGCCAGATGTGTGCTTTGCAGTTAATCAAGTAAGCCAGCACATGCAAACTCCCAAGGTTCATCACTGGAACATGGTGGAGAGGATCCTAAGATACTTGAGAGAGGCGCCAGGTCAGGGTGTATGGATGGCTTGCAACAAGAACACTGAGGTGATAGGATACTGTGATGCAGATTGGGCTGGGGACAGAGTAGACAGAAGATCAACCACCGGCTATTGTACATTCATTGGAGGAAATCTGGTCACATGGAAGAGCAAGAAACAGAAGGTAGTGTCCTGCTCTAGTGCAGAAGCAGAGTACAGATCAATGAGGAAGCTAACCAGTGAGCTTATCTGGATAAAAGGGCTTCTAGGCGACTTGGGAATTGAGATCAAAACTCCCATGACCATGCATTGTGACAACCAAGCCGCAATACACATTGCATCCAACTCAGTCTTCCATGAGAGGACAAAACACATAGAAGTGGACTGCCACAAGGTAAGACAAGCAGTAGAGCAGCAAGTGATTCTCCCATGTTATACAAGAAGTGAGGATCAGCTGGCTGACATCTTCACCAAGGCGGCCAGTAGCAAAGTTTGTGAGTCCATTCTTCCAAGACTTGGACTCATAAACCTCTCATGTCAATGATCCCCTCACCATGGAGTATTCTACTCTTTTTCCTTTGCTTGGTTTTTATCCCAAGTGGTTTTTTCCAAGTAAAGGTTTTAATGAGGGAATGCTTCATGGTTTCCAAGCTTGACAATCACCACTGTCAAGCTTGAGGGGGAGTGTTGACATGAAGCAATAAAGAGAGGAGAATGAAGTAAGAAGCAAGAGGGAACAATTACATCCGGATCAAGCAATACTCAACTTACCTTGCAAGACAAGTCTGTCCGTACAAGACAACCCTAACTTGGAGTGCAAGGCATAAGAGTGACTGATGTAGAAGAGAAGAGGCAAGAAGGATGTTTTGGAATCGCCTAAGGGAAGTGGAGAACCGTTGAGAGTGCAGGTCACGGGTCTGGTTAAGGATTCAAAGTCTTCCCACCCGTTAGGACCTGTCACTATCCAGGACCACACTGCCCATCTCTCCTCTGTCTTAACCTCTTTGTTTATTGTTTCCTTAATGTCGACATCTTGCTGTAAGAGTTCTATAAATGGGTTGTTCCCATAACAAATGTATTCAAGGGAAAAGAGTTCTCTATTACTCTCTTTGTCATCTCACTCTCTCTCCTCACGGTTTAACCTAGTTCTTCTCTAATCTCTTCACAAATCCTCCTTAAACTCTCACAAATTCTCTAAAACTTCTCAAAAGTGATTCATCCTGGTTTGATTGGAACGACGATGAAGCTGTGCTATTCCCAAACTGGGAAACTGGAATCACCTGATTTGAAAGTGGGATAACTTCTTCATCCCAACTCCTATGAGATTTATTCAACTTCCTGGTGATTCTCCACCACTTTATGTATCCAAATCAAGCTTCTCACAAAGTGATTCATCCTGGTTTGATTGGAACGACGAAGAAGCTGTCTTATTCCCAAACTGGGAAACTGGAATCACCTGATTTGAAAGTGGGATAACTTCTTCTTGCCAACTCCTATGAGATTTATTCAACTTCCTGGTGATTCTCCACCACTTTATGTATCCAAATCAAGCTTCTCACAAAGTGATTCATCCTGGTTTGATTGGAACGACGAAGAAGCTGTGCTATTCCCAAACTGGGAAACTGGAATCACCTGATTTGAAAGTGGGATAACTTCTTCATCCCAACTCCTATGAGATTTATTCAACTTCCTGGTGATTCTCCACCACTTTATGTATCCAAATCAAGCTTCTCACAAAGTGATTCATCCTGGTTTGATTGGAACGACGATGAAGCTGTGCTATTCCCAAACTGGGAAACTGGAATCACCTGATTTGAAAGTGGGATAACTTCTTCATCCCAACTCCTATGAGATTTATTCAACTTCCTGGTGATTCTCCACCACTTTATGTATCCAAATCAAGCTTCTCACAAAGTGATTCATCCTGGTTTGATTGGAACGACGATGAAGCTGTGCTATTCCCAAACTGGGAAACTGGAATCACCTGATTTGAAAGTGGGATAACTTCTTCTTGCCAACTCCTATGAGATTTATTCAACTTCCTGGTGATTCTCCACCACTTTATGTATCCAAATCAAGCTTCTCACAAAGTGATTCATCCTGGTTTGATTGGAACGACGAAGAAGCTGTCCTATTCCCAAACTGGGAAACTGGAATCACCTGATTTGAAAGTGGGATAACTTCTTCTTGCCAACTCCTATGAGATTTATTCAACTTCCTGGTGATTCTCCACCACTTTATGTATCCAAATCAAGCTTCTCACAAAGTGATTCATCCTGGTTTGATTGGAACGACGAAGAAGCTGTGCTATTCCCAAACTGGGAAACTGGAATCACCTGATTTGAAAGTGGGATAACTTCTTCTTGCCAACTCCTATGAGATTTATTCAACTTCCTGGTGATTCTCCACCACTTTATGTATCCAAATCAAGCTTCTCACAAAGTGATTCATCCTGGTTTGATTGGAACGACGAAGAAGCTGTCTATTCCCAAACTGGGAAACTGGAATCACCTGATTTGAAAGTGGGATAACTTCTTCTTGCCCAACTCCTATGAGATTTATTCAACTTCCTGTGATTCTCCACCACTTTATGTATCCAAATCAAGCTTCTCACAAAGTGATTCATCCTGGTTTGATTGGAACGACGATGAAGCTGTGCTATTCCCAAACTGGGAAACTGGAATCACCTGATTTGAAAGTGGGATAACTTCTTCTTCCCAACTCCTATGAGATTTATTCAACTTCCTGGTGATTCTCCACCACTTTATGTATCCAAATCAAGCTTCTCACAAAGTGATTCATCCTGGTTTGATTGGAACGACGAAGAAGCTGTCTATTCCCAAACTGGGAAACTGGAATCACCTGATTTGAAAGTGGGATAACTTCTTCTTGCCAACTCCTATGAGATTTATTCAACTTCCTGGTGATTCTCCACCACTTTATGTATCCAAATCAAGCTTCTCACAAAGTGATTCATCCTGGTTTGATTGGAACGACGATGAAGCTGTGCTATTCCCAAACTGGGAAACTGGAATCACCTGATTTGAAAGTGGGATAACTTCTTCATGCCAACTCCTATGAGATTTATTCAACTTCCTGGTGATTCTCCACCACTTTATGTATCCAAATCAAGCTTCTCACAAAGTGATTCATCCTGGTTTGATTGGAACGACGAAGAAGCTGTGCTATTCCCAAACTGGGAAACTGGAATCACCTGATTTGAAAGTGGGATAACTTCTTCTTGCCAACTCCTATGAGATTTATTCAACTTCCTGGTGATTCTCCACCACTTTATGTATCCAAATCAAGCTTCTCACAAAGTGATTCATCCTGGTTTGATTGGAACGACGAAGAAGCTGTCTATTCCCAAACTGGGAAACTGGAATCACCTGATTTGAAAGTGGGATAACTTCTTCTTGCCAACTCCTATGAGATTTATTCAACTTCCTGGTGATTCTCCACCACTTTATGTATCCAAATCAAGCTTCTCACAAAGTGATTCATCCTGGTTTGATTGGAACGACGAAGAAGCTGTGCTATTCCCAAACTGGGAAACTGGAATCACCTGATTTGAAAGTGGGATAACTTCTTCTTGCCAACTCCTATGAGATTTATTCAACTTCCTGGTGATTCTCCACCACTTTATGTATCCAAATCAAGCTTCTCACAAAGTGATTCATCCTGGTTTGATTGGAACGACGAAGAAGCTGTGCTATTCCCAAACTGGGAAACTGGAATCACCTGATTTGAAAGTGGGATAACTTCTTCTTGCCAACTCCTATGAGATTTATTCAACTTCCTGGTGATTCTCCACCACTTTATGTATCCAAATCAAGCTTCTCACAAAGTGATTCATCCTGGTTTGATTGGAACGACGAAGAAGCTGTCCTATTCCCAAACTGGGAAACTGGAATCACCTGATTTGAAAGTGGGATAACTTCTTCTTGCCAACTCCTATGAGATTTATTCAACTTCCTGGTGATTCTCCACCACTTTATGTATCCAAATCAAGCTTCTCACAAAGTGATTCATCCTGGTTTGATTGGAACGACGAAGAAGCTGTCTATTCCCAAACTGGGAAACTGGAATCACCTGATTTGAAAGTGGGATAACTTCTTCTTGCCAACTCCTATGAGATTTATTCAACTTCCTGGTGATTCTCCACCACTTTATGTATCCAAATCAAGCTTCTCACAAAGTGATTCATCCTGGTTTGATTGGAACGACGAAGAAGCTGTGCTATTCCCAAACTGGGAAACTGGAATCACCTGATTTGAAAGTGGGATAACTTCTTCTTGCCAACTCCTATGAGATTTATTCAACTTCCTGGTGATTCTCCACCACTTTATGTATCCAAATCAAGCTTCTCACAAAGTGATTCATCCTGGTTTGATTGGAACGACGAAGAAGCTGTCTATTCCCAAACTGGGAAACTGGAATCACCTGATTTGAAAGTGGGATAACTTCTTCTTGCCAACTCCTATGAGATTTATTCAACTTCCTGGTGATTCTCCACCACTTTATGTATCCAAATCAAGCTTCTCACAAAGTGATTCATCCTGGTTTGATTGGAACGACGATGAAGCTGTGCTATTCCCAAACTGGGAAACTGGAATCACCTGATTTGAAAGTGGGATAACTTCTTCTTGCCAACTCCTATGAGATTTATTCAACTTCCTGGTGATTCTCCACCACTTTATGTATCCAAATCAAGCTTCTCACAAAGTGATTCATCCTGGTTTGATTGGAACGACGAAGAAGCTGTGCTATTCCCAAACTGGGAAACTGGAATCACCTGATTTGAAAGTGGGATAACTTCTTCTTGCCAACTCCTATGAGATTTATTCAACTTCCTGGTGATTCTCCACCACTTTATGTATCCAAATCAAGCTTCTCACAAAGTGATTCATCCTGGTTTGATTGGAACGACGAAGAAGCTGTGCTATTCCCAAACTGGGAAACTGGAATCACCTGATTTGAAAGTGGGATAACTTCTTCTTGCCAACTCCTATGAGATTTATTCAACTTCCTGGTGATTCTCCACCACTTTATGTATCCAAATCAAGCTTCTCACAAAGTGATTCATCCTGGTTTGATTGGAACGACGAAGAAGCTGTCCTATTCCCAAACTGGGAAACTGGAATCACCTGATTTGAAAGTGGGATAACTTCTTCTTGCCAACTCCTATGAGATTTATTCAACTTCCTGGTGATTCTCCACCACTTTATGTATCCAAATCAAGCTTCTCACAAAGTGATTCATCCTGGTTTGATTGGAACGACGAAGAAGCTGTGCTATTCCCAAACTGGGAAACTGGAATCACCTGATTTGAAAGTGGGATAACTTCTTCTTGCCAACTCCTATGAGATTTATTCAACTTCCTGGTGATTCTCCACCACTTTATGTATCCAAATCAAGCTTCTCACAAAGTGATTCATCCTGGTTTGATTGGAACGACGAAGAAGCTGTCTATTCCCAAACTGGGAAACTGGAATCACCTGATTTGAAAGTGGGATAACTTCTTCTTGCCAACTCCTATGAGATTTATTCAACTTCCTGGTGATTCTCCACCACTTTATGTATCCAAATCAAGCTTCTCACAAAGTGATTCATCCTGGTTTGATTGGAACGACGATGAAGCTGTGCTATTCCCAAACTGGGAAACTGGAATCACCTGATTTGAAAGTGGGATAACTTCTTCTTCCCAACTCCTATGAGATTTATTCAACTTCCTGGTGATTCTCCACCACTTTATGTATCCAAATCAAGCTTCTCACAAAGTGATTCATCCTGGTTTGATTGGAACGACGAAGAAGCTGTCTATTCCCAAACTGGGAAACTGGAATCACCTGATTTGAAAGTGGGATAACTTCTTCTTGCCAACTCCTATGAGATTTATTCAACTTCCTGGTGATTCTCCACCACTTTATGTATCCAAATCAAGCTTCTCACAAAGTGATTCATCCTGGTTTGATTGGAACGACGAAGAAGCTGTGCTATTCCCAAACTGGGAAACTGGAATCACCTGATTTGAAAGTGGGATAACTTCTTCTTGCCAACTCCTATGAGATTTATTCAACTTCCTGGTGATTCTCCACCACTTTATGTATCCAAATCAAGCTTCTCACAAAGTGATTCATCCTGGTTTGATTGGAACGACGAAGAAGCTGTGCTATTCCCAAACTGGGAAACTGGAATCACCTGATTTGAAAGTGGGATAACTTCTTCTTCCCAACTCCTATGAGATTTATTCAACTTCCTGGTGATTCTCCACCACTTTATGTATCCAAATCAAGCTTCTCACAAAGTGATTCATCCTGGTTTGATTGGAACGACGAAGAAGCTGTGCTATTCCCAAACTGGGAAACTGGAATCACCTGATTTGAAAGTGGGATAACTTCTTCTTGCCAACTCCTATGAGATTTATTCAACTTCCTGGTGATTCTCCACCACTTTATGTATCCAAATCAAGCTTCTCACAAAGTGATTCATCCTGGTTTGATTGGAACGACGAAGAAGCTGTGCTATTCCCAAACTGGGAAACTGGAATCACCTGATTTGAAAGTGGGATAACTTCTTCTTCCCAACTCCTATGAGATTTATTCAACTTCCTGGTGATTCTCCACCACTTTATGTATCCAAATCAAGCTTCTCACAAAGTGATTCATCCTGGTTTGATTGGAACGACGATGAAGCTGTGCTATTCCCAAACTGGGAAACTGGAATCACCTGATTTGAAAGTGGGATAACTTCTTCTTGCCAACTCCTATGAGATTTATTCAACTTCCTGGTGATTCTCCACCACTTTATGTATCCAAATCAAGCTTCTCACAAAGTGATTCATCCTGGTTTGATTGGAACGACGAAGAAGCTGTCTATTCCCAAACTGGGAAACTGGAATCACCTGATTTGAAAGTGGGATAACTTCTTCTTGCCAACTCCTATGAGATTTATTCAACTTCCTGGTGATTCTCCACCACTTTATGTATCCAAATCAAGCTTCTCACAAAGTGATTCATCCTGGTTTGATTGGAACGACGAAGAAGCTGTGCTATTCCCAAACTGGGAAACTGGAATCACCTGATTTGAAAGTGGGATAACTTCTTCTTGCCAACTCCTATGAGATTTATTCAACTTCCTGGTGATTCTCCACCACTTTATGTATCCAAATCAAGCTTCTCACAAAGTGATTCATCCTGGTTTGATTGGAACGACGAAGAAGCTGTGCTATTCCCAAACTGGGAAACTGGAATCACCTGATTTGAAAGTGGGATAACTTCTTCTTGCCAACTCCTATGAGATTTATTCAACTTCCTGGTGATTCTCCACCACTTTATGTATCCAAATCAAGCTTCTCACAAAGTGATTCATCCTGGTTTGATTGGAACGACGAAGAAGCTGTCTATTCCCAAACTGGGAAACTGGAATCACCTGATTTGAAAGTGGGATAACTTCTTCTTGCCAACTCCTATGAGATTTATTCAACTTCCTGGTGATTCTCCACCACTTTATGTATCCAAATCAAGCTTCTCACAAAGTGATTCATCCTGGTTTGATTGGAACGACGAAGAAGCTGTGCTATTCCCAAACTGGGAAACTGGAATCACCTGATTTGAAAGTGGGATAACTTCTTCTTGCCAACTCCTATGAGATTTATTCAACTTCCTGGTGATTCTCCACCACTTTATGTATCCAAATCAAGCTTCTCACAAAGTGATTCATCCTGGTTTGATTGGAACGACGAAGAAGCTGTCTATTCCCAAACTGGGAAACTGGAATCACCTGATTTGAAAGTGGGATAACTTCTTCTTGCCAACTCCTATGAGATTTATTCAACTTCCTGGTGATTCTCCACCACTTTATGTATCCAAATCAAGCTTCTCACAAAGTGATTCATCCTGGTTTGATTGGAACGACGAAGAAGCTGTGCTATTCCCAAACTGGGAAACTGGAATCACCTGATTTGAAAGTGGGATAACTTCTTCTTGCCAACTCCTATGAGATTTATTCAACTTCCTGGTGATTCTCCACCACTTTATGTATCCAAATCAAGCTTCTCACAAAGTGATTCATCCTGGTTTGATTGGAACGACGAAGAAGCTGTGCTATTCCCAAACTGGGAAACTGGAATCACCTGATTTGAAAGTGGGATAACTTCTTCTTGCCAACTCCTATGAGATTTATTCAACTTCCTGGTGATTCTCCACCACTTTATGTATCCAAATCAAGCTTCTCACAAAGTGATTCATCCTGGTTTGATTGGAACGACGAAGAAGCTGTCTATTCCCAAACTGGGAAACTGGAATCACCTGATTTGAAAGTGGGATAACTTCTTCTTGCCAACTCCTATGAGATTTATTCAACTTCCTGGTGATTCTCCACCACTTTATGTATCCAAATCAAGCTTCTCACAAAGTGATTCATCCTGGTTTGATTGGAACGACGAAGAAGCTGTGCTATTCCCAAACTGGGAAACTGGAATCACCTGATTTGAAAGTGGGATAACTTCTTCTTGCCAACTCCTATGAGATTTATTCAACTTCCTGGTGATTCTCCACCACTTTATGTATCCAAATCAAGCTTCTCACAAAGTGATTCATCCTGGTTTGATTGGAACGACGAAGAAGCTGTCCTATTCCCAAACTGGGAAACTGGAATCACCTGATTTGAAAGTGGGATAACTTCTTCTTGCCAACTCCTATGAGATTTATTCAACTTCCTGGTGATTCTCCACCACTTTATGTATCCAAATCAAGCTTCTCACAAAGTGATTCATCCTGGTTTGATTGGAACGACGAAGAAGCTGTCTATTCCCAAACTGGGAAACTGGAATCACCTGATTTGAAAGTGGGATAACTTCTTCTTGCCAACTCCTATGAGATTTATTCAACTTCCTGGTGATTCTCCACCACTTTATGTATCCAAATCAAGCTTCTCACAAAGTGATTCATCCTGGTTTGATTGGAACGACGATGAAGCTGTGCTATTCCCAAACTGGGAAACTGGAATCACCTGATTTGAAAGTGGGATAACTTCTTCTTCCCAACTCCTATGAGATTTATTCAACTTCCTGGTGATTCTCCACCACTTTATGTATCCAAATCAAGCTTCTCACAAAGTGATTCATCCTGGTTTGATTGGAACGACGAAGAAGCTGTCTATTCCCAAACTGGGAAACTGGAATCACCTGATTTGAAAGTGGGATAACTTCTTCTTGCCAACTCCTATGAGATTTATTCAACTTCCTGGTGATTCTCCACCACTTTATGTATCCAAATCAAGCTTCTCACAAAGTGATTCATCCTGGTTTGATTGGAACGACGAAGAAGCTGTGCTATTCCCAAACTGGGAAACTGGAATCACCTGATTTGAAAGTGGGATAACTTCTTCTTGCCAACTCCTATGAGATTTATTCAACTTCCTGGTGATTCTCCACCACTTTATGTATCCAAATCAAGCTTCTCACAAAGTGATTCATCCTGGTTTGATTGGAACGACGAAGAAGCTGTGCTATTCCCAAACTGGGAAACTGGAATCACCTGATTTGAAAGTGGGATAACTTCTTCTTGCCAACTCCTATGAGATTTATTCAACTTCCTGGTGATTCTCCACCACTTTATGTATCCAAATCAAGCTTCTCACAAAGTGATTCATCCTGGTTTGATTGGAACGACGAAGAAGCTGTGCTATTCCCAAACTGGGAAACTGGAATCACCTGATTTGAAAGTGGGATAACTTCTTCTTGCCAACTCCTATGAGATTTATTCAACTTCCTGGTGATTCTCCACCACTTTATGTATCCAAATCAAGCTTCTCACAAAGTGATTCATCCTGGTTTGATTGGAACGACGAAGAAGCTGTGCTATTCCCAAACTGGGAAACTGGAATCACCTGATTTGAAAGTGGGATAACTTCTTCTTGCCAACTCCTATGAGATTTATTCAACTTCCTGGTGATTCTCCACCACTTTATGTATCCAAATCAAGCTTCTCACAAAGTGATTCATCCTGGTTTGATTGGAACGACGAAGAAGCTGTGCTATTCCCAAACTGGGAAACTGGAATCACCTGATTTGAAAGTGGGATAACTTCTTCTTGCCAACTCCTATGAGATTTATTCAACTTCCTGGTGATTCTCCACCACTTTATGTATCCAAATCAAGCTTCTCACAAAGTGATTCATCCTGGTTTGATTGGAACGACGAAGAAGCTGTCTATTCCCAAACTGGGAAACTGGAATCACCTGATTTGAAAGTGGGATAACTTCTTCTTGCCAACTCCTATGAGATTTATTCAACTTCCTGGTGATTCTCCACCACTTTATGTATCCAAATCAAGCTTCTCACAAAGTGATTCATCCTGGTTTGATTGGAACGACGAAGAAGCTGTGCTATTCCCAAACTGGGAAACTGGAATCACCTGATTTGAAAGTGGGATAACTTCTTCTTGCCAACTCCTATGAGATTTATTCAACTTCCTGGTGATTCTCCACCACTTTATGTATCCAAATCAAGCTTCTCACAAAGTGATTCATCCTGGTTTGATTGGAACGACGAAGAAGCTGTCCTATTCCCAAACTGGGAAACTGGAATCACCTGATTTGAAAGTGGGATAACTTCTTCTTGCCAACTCCTATGAGATTTATTCAACTTCCTGGTGATTCTCCACCACTTTATGTATCCAAATCAAGCTTCTCACAAAGTGATTCATCCTGGTTTGATTGGAACGACGAGAAGCTGTGCTATTCCCAAACTGGGAAACTGGAATCACCTGATTTGAAAGTGGGATAACTTCTTCTTGCCAACTCCTATGAGATTTATTCAACTTCCTGGTGATTCTCCACCACTTTATGTATCCAAATCAAGCTTCTCACAAAGTGATTCATCCTGGTTTGATTGGAACGACGAAGAAGCTGTGCTATTCCCAAACTGGGAAACTGGAATCACCTGATTTGAAAGTGGGATAACTTCTTCTTCCCAACTCCTATGAGATTTATTCAACTTCCTGGTGATTCTCCACCACTTTATGTATCCAAATCAAGCTTCTCACAAAGTGATTCATCCTGGTTTGATTGGAACGACGAAGAAGCTGTGCTATTCCCAAACTGGGAAACTGGAATCACCTGATTTGAAAGTGGGATAACTTCTTCTTGCCAACTCCTATGAGATTTATTCAACTTCCTGGTGATTCTCCACCACTTTATGTATCCAAATCAAGCTTCTCACAAAGTGATTCATCCTGGTTTGATTGGAACGACGAAGAAGCTGTGCTATTCCCAAACTGGGAAACTGGAATCACCTGATTTGAAAGTGGGATAACTTCTTCTTGCCAACTCCTATGAGATTTATTCAACTTCCTGGTGATTCTCCACCACTTTATGTATCCAAATCAAGCTTCTCACAAAGTGATTCATCCTGGTTTGATTGGAACGACGAAGAAGCTGTGCTATTCCCAAACTGGGAAACTGGAATCACCTGATTTGAAAGTGGGATAACTTCTTCTTGCCAACTCCTATGAGATTTATTCAACTTCCTGGTGATTCTCCACCACTTTATGTATCCAAATCAAGCTTCTCACAAAGTGATTCATCCTGGTTTGATTGGAACGACGAAGAAGCTGTCTATTCCCAAACTGGGAAACTGGAATCACCTGATTTGAAAGTGGGATAACTTCTTCTTGCCAACTCCTATGAGATTTATTCAACTTCCTGGTGATTCTCCACCACTTTATGTATCCAAATCAAGCTTCTCACAAAGTGATTCATCCTGGTTTGATTGGAACGACGAAGAAGCTGTGCTATTCCCAAACTGGGAAACTGGAATCACCTGATTTGAAAGTGGGATAACTTCTTCTTGCCAACTCCTATGAGATTTATTCAACTTCCTGGTGATTCTCCACCACTTTATGTATCCAAATCAAGCTTCTCACAAAGTGATTCATCCTGGTTTGATTGGAACGACGAAGAAGCTGTGCTATTCCCAAACTGGGAAACTGGAATCACCTGATTTGAAAGTGGGATAACTTCTTCTTGCCAACTCCTATGAGATTTATTCAACTTCCTGGTGATTCTCCACCACTTTATGTATCCAAATCAAGCTTCTCACAAAGTGATTCATCCTGGTTTGATTGGAACGACGAAGAAGCTGTGCTATTCCCAAACTGGGAAACTGGAATCACCTGATTTGAAAGTGGGATAACTTCTTCTTGCCAACTCCTATGAGATTTATTCAACTTCCTGGTGATTCTCCACCACTTTATGTATCCAAATCAAGCTTCTCACAAAGTGATTCATCCTGGTTTGATTGGAACGACGAAGAAGCTGTGCTATTCCCAAACTGGGAAACTGGAATCACCTGATTTGAAAGTGGGATAACTTCTTCTTGCCAACTCCTATGAGATTTATTCAACTTCCTGGTGATTCTCCACCACTTTATGTATCCAAATCAAGCTTCTCACAAAGTGATTCATCCTGGTTTGATTGGAACGACGAAGAAGCTGTGCTATTCCCAAACTGGGAAACTGGAATCACCTGATTTGAAAGTGGGATAACTTCTTCTTCCCAACTCCTATGAGATTTATTCAACTTCCTGGTGATTCTCCACCACTTTATGTATCCAAATCAAGCTTCTCACAAAGTGATTCATCCTGGTTTGATTGGAACGACGAAGAAGCTGTGCTATTCCCAAACTGGGAAACTGGAATCACCTGATTTGAAAGTGGGATAACTTCTTCTTGCCAACTCCTATGAGATTTATTCAACTTCCTGGTGATTCTCCACCACTTTATGTATCCAAATCAAGCTTCTCACAAAGTGATTCATCCTGGTTTGATTGGAACGACGAAGAAGCTGTGCTATTCCCAAACTGGGAAACTGGAATCACCTGATTTGAAAGTGGGATAACTTCTTCTTGCCAACTCCTATGAGATTTATTCAACTTCCTGGTGATTCTCCACCACTTTATGTATCCAAATCAAGCTTCTCACAAAGTGATTCATCCTGGTTTGATTGGAACGACGAAGAAGCTGTGCTATTCCCAAACTGGGAAACTGGAATCACCTGATTTGAAAGTGGGATAACTTCTTCTTGCCAACTCCTATGAGATTTATTCAACTTCCTGGTGATTCTCCACCACTTTATGTATCCAAATCAAGCTTCTCACAAAGTGATTCATCCTGGTTTGATTGGAACGACGAAGAAGCTGTCTATTCCCAAACTGGGAAACTGGAATCACCTGATTTGAAAGTGGGATAACTTCTTCTTGCCAACTCCTATGAGATTTATTCAACTTCCTGGTGATTCTCCACCACTTTATGTATCCAAATCAAGCTTCTCACAAAGTGATTCATCCTGGTTTGATTGGAACGACGAAGAAGCTGTGCTATTCCCAAACTGGGAAACTGGAATCACCTGATTTGAAAGTGGGATAACTTCTTCTTGCCAACTCCTATGAGATTTATTCAACTTCCTGGTGATTCTCCACCACTTTATGTATCCAAATCAAGCTTCTCACAAAGTGATTCATCCTGGTTTGATTGGAACGACGAAGAAGCTGTGCTATTCCCAAACTGGGAAACTGGAATCACCTGATTTGAAAGTGGGATAACTTCTTCTTGCCAACTCCTATGAGATTTATTCAACTTCCTGGTGATTCTCCACCACTTTATGTATCCAAATCAAGCTTCTCACAAAGTGATTCATCCTGGTTTGATTGGAACGACGAAGAAGCTGTGCTATTCCCAAACTGGGAAACTGGAATCACCTGATTTGAAAGTGGGATAACTTCTTCTTGCCAACTCCTATGAGATTTATTCAACTTCCTGGTGATTCTCCACCACTTTATGTATCCAAATCAAGCTTCTCACAAAGTGATTCATCCTGGTTTGATTGGAACGACGAAGAAGCTGTCTATTCCCAAACTGGGAAACTGGAATCACCTGATTTGAAAGTGGGATAACTTCTTCTTGCCAACTCCTATGAGATTTATTCAACTTCCTGGTGATTCTCCACCACTTTATGTATCCAAATCAAGCTTCTCACAAAGTGATTCATCCTGGTTTGATTGGAACGACGAAGAAGCTGTGCTATTCCCAAACTGGGAAACTGGAATCACCTGATTTGAAAGTGGGATAACTTCTTCTTGCCAACTCCTATGAGATTTATTCAACTTCCTGGTGATTCTCCACCACTTTATGTATCCAAATCAAGCTTCTCACAAAGTGATTCATCCTGGTTTGATTGGAACGACGAAGAAGCTGTCTTATTCCCAAACTGGGAAACTGGAATCACCTGATTTGAAAGTGGGATAACTTCTTCTTGCCAACTCCTATGAGATTTATTCAACTTCCTGGTGATTCTCCACCACTTTATGTATCCAAATCAAGCTTCTCACAAAGTGATTCATCCTGGTTTGATTGGAACGACGAAGAAGCTGTGCTATTCCCAAACTGGGAAACTGGAATCACCTGATTTGAAAGTGGGATAACTTCTTCTTGCCAACTCCTATGAGATTTATTCAACTTCCTGGTGATTCTCCACCACTTTATGTATCCAAATCAAGCTTCTCACAAAGTGATTCATCCTGGTTTGATTGGAACGACGAAGAAGCTGTGCTATTCCCAAACTGGGAAACTGGAATCACCTGATTTGAAAGTGGGATAACTTCTTCTTCCCAACTCCTATGAGATTTATTCAACTTCCTGGTGATTCTCCACCACTTTATGTATCCAAATCAAGCTTCTCACAAAGTGATTCATCCTGGTTTGATTGGAACGACGAAGAAGCTGTGCTATTCCCAAACTGGGAAACTGGAATCACCTGATTTGAAAGTGGGATAACTTCTTCTTGCCAACTCCTATGAGATTTATTCAACTTCCTGGTGATTCTCCACCACTTTATGTATCCAAATCAAGCTTCTCACAAAGTGATTCATCCTGGTTTGATTGGAACGACGATGAAGCTGTGCTATTCCCAAACTGGGATGGGAATGAAAGATTTGATAATGGATAAGGAACTTCTTGAGCAATTAACTTTGAGATTTATCACAGTAACTTTAATTTACTGTGGTAACTGAGTTAAAAGACTTGGGAAGTTACCTTCATCCATTTGGGATTGGAACACGAAGAAGGAGTCTGGTTCCAAAGGAGTTTGGATAACTTCTGGTCAAGGCTGGAGAGCTTTAGACAGGCTTGGCACCAGCTGGAAATCTAAAGCAAGATACCCAACATGTGAGGAACTTATTGGCCATTTTGAATCAACCATCTTTGACTACACATGTTCTTATCCTAGCTTAGACTGAACCTGGACGAAATTGGAATCCCTAATTTGAAAGTGGGAAAACTCTCTCATTAAACATCCTAATGGATTTGATTCTCTCTCTCTATTCTCTCCTACAATCTCTTAATCTCTTTAATCTTCATCACTGATTTCCTGATTAGTTGATCATGGTTTGAAACGAAAAAGCTGTCTATTCCCAAACTGGGAAACTGGAATCACCTGATTTGAAAGTGGGATAACTTCTTCTTGCCAACTCCTATGAGATTTATTCAACTTCCTGGTGATTCTCCACCACTTTATGTATCCAAATCAAGCTTCTCACAAAGTGATTCATCCTGGTTTGATTGGAACGACGAAGAAGCTGTGCTATTCCCAAACTGGGAAACTGGAATCACCTGATTTGAAAGTGGGATAACTTCTTCATCCCAACTCCTATGAGATTTATTCAACTTCCTGGTGATTCTCCACCACTTTATGTATCCAAATCAAGCTTCTCACAAAGTGATTCATCCTGGTTTGATTGGAACGACGAAGAAGCTGTCTTATTCCCAAACTGGGAAACTGGAATCACCTGATTTGAAAGTGGGATAACTTCTTCTTGCCAACTCCTATGAGATTTATTCAACTTCCTGGTGATTCTCCACCACTTTATGTATCCAAATCAAGCTTCTCACAAAGTGATTCATCCTGGTTTGATTGGAACGACGATGAAGCTGTGCTATTCCCAAACTGGGAAACTGGAATCACCTGATTTGAAAGTGGGATAACTTCTTCATGCCAACTCCTATGAGATTTATTCAACTTCCTGGTGATTCTCCACCACTTTATGTATCCAAATCAAGCTTCTCACAAAGTGATTCATCCTGGTTTGATTGGAACGACGATGAAGCTGTGCTATTCCCAAACTGGGAAACTGGAATCACCTGATTTGAAAGTGGGATAACTTCTTCTTGCCAACTCCTATGAGATTTATTCAACTTCCTGGTGATTCTCCACCACTTTATGTATCCAAATCAAGCTTCTCACAAAGTGATTCATCCTGGTTTGATTGGAACGACGAAGAAGCTGTGCTATTCCCAAACTGGGAAACTGGAATCACCTGATTTGAAAGTGGGATAACTTCTTCTTGCCAACTCCTATGAGATTTATTCAACTTCCTGGTGATTCTCCACCACTTTATGTATCCAAATCAAGCTTCTCACAAAGTGATTCATCCTGGTTTGATTGGAACGACGAAGAAGCTGTGCTATTCCCAAACTGGGAAACTGGAATCACCTGATTTGAAAGTGGGATAACTTCTTCTTGCCAACTCCTATGAGATTTATTCAACTTCCTGGTGATTCTCCACCACTTTATGTATCCAAATCAAGCTTCTCACAAAGTGATTCATCCTGGTTTGATTGGAACGACGAAGAAGCTGTCCTATTCCCAAACTGGGAAACTGGAATCACCTGATTTGAAAGTGGGATAACTTCTTCTTGCCAACTCCTATGAGATTTATTCAACTTCCTGGTGATTCTCCACCACTTTATGTATCCAAATCAAGCTTCTCACAAAGTGATTCATCCTGGTTTGATTGGAACGACGAAGAAGCTGTCCTATTCCCAAACTGGGAAACTGGAATCACCTGATTTGAAAGTGGGATAACTTCTTCTTGCCAACTCCTATGAGATTTATTCAACTTCCTGGTGATTCTCCACCACTTTATGTATCCAAATCAAGCTTCTCACAAAGTGATTCATCCTGGTTTGATTGGAACGACGAAGAAGCTGTCTATTCCCAAACTGGGAAACTGGAATCACCTGATTTGAAAGTGGGATAACTTCTTCTTGCCAACTCCTATGAGATTTATTCAACTTCCTGGTGATTCTCCACCACTTTATGTATCCAATCAAGCTTCTCACAAAGTGATTCATCCTGGTTTGATTGGAACGACGATGAAGCTGTGCTATTCCCAAACTGGGAAACTGGAATCACCTGATTTGAAAGTGGGATAACTTCTTCATCCCAACTCCTATGAGATTTATTCAACTTCCTGGTGATTCTCCACCACTTTATGTATCCAAATCAAGCTTCTCACAAAGTGATTCATGGTTTGATTGGAACGACGAAGAAGCTGTCTTATTCCCAAACTGGGAAACTGGAATCACCTGATTTGAAAGTGGGATAACTTCTTCTTGCCAACTCCTATGAGATTTATTCAACTTCCTGGTGATTCTCCACCACTTTATGTATCCAAATCAAGCTTCTCACAAAGTGATTCATCCTGGTTTGATTGGAACGACGATGAAGCTGTGCTATTCCCAAACTGGGAAACTGGAATCACCTGATTTGAAAGTGGGATAACTTCTTCTTGCCAACTCCTATGAGATTTATTCAACTTCCTGGTGATTCTCCACCACTTTATGTATCCAAATCAAGCTTCTCACAAAGTGATTCATCCTGGTTTGATTGGAACGACGAAGAAGCTGTGCTATTCCCAAACTGGGAAACTGGAATCACCTGATTTGAAAGTGGGATAACTTCTTCATCCAACTCCTATGAGATTTATTCAACTTCCTGGTGATTCTCCACCACTTTATGTATCCAAATCAAGCTTCTCACATAGTGATTCATCCTGGTTTGATTGGAACGACGAAGAAGCTGTGCTATTCCCAAACTGGGAAACTGGAATCACCTGATTTGAAAGTGGGATAACTTCTTCTTGCCAACTCCTATGAGATTTATTCAACTTCCTGGTGATTCTCCACCACTTTATGTATCCAAATCAAGCTTCTCACAAAGTGATTCATCCTGGTTTGATTGGAACGACGAAGAAGCTGTGCTATTCCCAAACTGGGAAACTGGAATCACCTGATTTGAAAGTGGGATAACTTCTTCTTGCCAACTCCTATGAGATTTATTCAACTTCCTGGTGATTCTCCACCACTTTATGTATCCAAATCAAGCTTCTCACAAAGTGATTCATCCTGGTTTGATTGGAACGACGAAGAAGCTGTGCTATTCCCAAACTGGGAAACTGGAATCACCTGATTTGAAAGTGGGATAACTTCTTCATCCCAACTCCTATGAGATTTATTCAACTTCCTGGTGATTCTCCACCACTTTATGTATCCAAATCAAGCTTCTCACAAAGTGATTCATCCTGGTTTGATTGGAACGACGAAGAAGCTGTCTATTCCCAAACTGGGAAACTGGAATCACCTGATTTGAAAGTGGGATAACTTCTTCTTGCCAACTCCTATGAGATTTATTCAACTTCCTGGTGATTCTCCACCACTTTATGTATCCAAATCAAGCTTCTCACAAAGTGATTCATCCTGGTTTGATTGGAACGACGATGAAGCTGTGCTATTCCCAAACTGGGAAACTGGAATCACCTGATTTGAAAGTGGGATAACTTCTTCTTCCCAACTCCTATGAGATTTATTCAACTTCCTGGTGATTCTCCACCACTTTATGTATCCAAATCAAGCTTCTCACAAAGTGATTCATCCTGGTTTGATTGGAACGACGATGAAGCTGTGCTATTCCCAAACTGGGAAACTGGAATCACCTGATTTGAAAGTGGGATAACTTCTTCTTGCCAACTCCTATGAGATTTATTCAACTTCCTGGTGATTCTCCACCACTTTATGTATCCAAATCAAGCTTCTCACAAAGTGATTCATCCTGGTTTGATTGGAACGACGAAGAAGCTGTCTTATTCCCAAACTGGGAAACTGGAATCACCTGATTTGAAAGTGGGATAACTTCTTCTTGCCAACTCCTATGAGATTTATTCAACTTCCTGGTGATTCTCCACCACTTTATGTATCCAAATCAAGCTTCTCACAAAGTGATTCATCCTGGTTTGATTGGAACGACGATGAAGCTGTGCTATTCCCAAACTGGGAAACTGGAATCACCTGATTTGAAAGTGGGATAACTTCTTCTTGCCAACTCCTATGAGATTTATTCAACTTCCTGGTGATTCTCCACCACTTTATGTATCCAAATCAAGCTTCTCACAAAGTGATTCATCCTGGTTTGATTGGAACGACGAAGAAGCTGTGCTATTCCCAAACTGGGAAACTGGAATCACCTGATTTGAAAGTGGGATAACTTCTTCATTGCCAACTCCTATGAGATTTATTCAACTTCCTGGTGATTCTCCACCACTTTATGTATCCAAATCAAGCTTCTCACAAAGTGATTCATCCTGGTTTGATTGGAACGACGAAGAAGCTGTCCTATTCCCAAACTGGGAAACTGGAATCACCTGATTTGAAAGTGGGATAACTTCTTCTTGCCAACTCCTATGAGATTTATTCAACTTCCTGGTGATTCTCCACCACTTTATGTATCCAAAATCATTCTTCTCACAAAGTGATTCATCCTGGTTTGATTGGAACGACGAAGAAGCTGTCTTATTCCCAAACTGGGAAACTGGAATCACCTGATTTGAAAGTGGGATAACTTCTTCTTGCCAACTCCTATGAGATTTATTCAACTTCCTGGTGATTCTCCACCACTTTATGTATCCAAATCAAGCTTCTCACAAAGTGATTCATCCTGGTTTGATTGGAACGACGATGAAGCTGTGGATTCCAAGGGAAGGAA
>NW_026016772.1:0-69323 GCF_020379485.1 Brassica napus | reverse complement strand
GCGATTTTTCCTCTAGAAAATAGTCTATATTGCTATAAATACTCGATAGCAGAAGATTATGGATTAGATGGTGTTACTATAGGGACTATTTTGTGAGCTGGAGAAGTTCGTATATGGCATTCATTTTTGGTTCACCACATCTCATATTATTGAGTATATATTTGTTATTTGATATGTTGGATTTGATTTGTATTTAATTTTTGACTTCAAAGAAACGGTCTAAGATGACAACCTTGATTGTAATACAATATAGAGTATAGTTTTCCAAGTCTTTGACGTGTGTAAAGTACATATGGATTTTTTTCAACACATAAAGAGGTGTTATTGTTTTTATGTATTTTAGTGGATTTAAAAATCTAGGCAAAATTCAGTGTTATTGGTTCTATGATTTAATAATCCATATTCAAATCCACTGTTATTGGTTTTTTTGATTTTTAAACATATTTTAGAATCAATGTTATTCAATTGCAAAGATTTACTTATTGATTTGATTTGTAATTTGATTTGAGTGGATTTTTAAGTGTTTATAAGGTTAAAATACAAAGGAACAGATATTGAGTTGAAACTTTGTTATTTGACTGGATTTGTATTATTACCTTTTCAGCTTATTCTACGTTGGACAAGTTCACAAATATTACCGCAAAAATTCAACTTGTCAATATATACATGCAACTAGATACCATAAGCATTATTGTCTTCTTCGACTGTAAACAAATTCATATTATACCATGATTCATTTTCCATCCTGCAAAAACACGGATTGTTTCTATTAGCCACTTGTTATCAACGACTGACGAAAACTAGTAAATACTTACTGAAGAAGAAGCAACTTTTTCTTCTTTAGAACCTAGCAAGCAACATGTCCATGTCTTGATTGGTCGGAGGATGAGCATGAGACACACCCCAACGCACCTGATTCCTTGATCATATCCCTAAAGAAGGATGCTCTGAACCGACTCAAAGAACTTGTTAGATATCAATCAAAATATAATAAAAATCAGTTAGATATTCTTAGCTTAATCATATAACTAGTAGTGATGAGCTGAGAAATTAATGAGAGATAATGTGAAATAATAAAATCTGTATGTTATGTATGTTAGAGAAGTTTGTCGGTTATATTAAGAATATAATAAAGATGAGTCAGATGTTCTTAGCTTTCGATAACAAGGAGCGATGAGTTGAGAAGTTTGTTATCCTCGCTACATTGTCGTTAATTATACCATTGATAATTTTCTGACGACCCTGTTCTCGAAATTTTGGTCAAAGGACGTGAGGTTCTTCGTCATGTGTCTTTTTTAGGTCTAGTACAAATCCATTTAATTGACTTAACAATTCATGTATTTTGATTTTGAATTCATGTCCATAATTCTCAATCTATTTGTCTGAATTTGGAAATCATTGGATTTATGAAGATTTCTAAATCTAAGAAGGAATTATAGAATCTTTGACGTGTGAAAGTACATATGGACTTTTTCAAACAATAAGTGAAATACTGTTTTTGGATTCAAAAGTCCATCATGTGCAAATCTGTGCAAGAAAAATAAGTATTTTTATATATTCGTAAGAAATCTGAGAATACATATAATTTAATGAACTACATTTTAAGAAGATTTATAACCATTTATAAAAGATATTAGTTTTTGAGTTTCTTATGATCTTTTTGTTAATTACTCATTAAAAAAACGGTCTACTTTCTTTTTCAGTTTAATATCTCTATAATATTATTTGAAAAGTCAGTTTCCTATGTGTCGCGCTGACGTTAATTTTCATGACAGTTGAGATACCCTTAATTAATTAAAAATATTACATTTAAATACTATTATTTACTTTTAAATTATTTCCTTTTTATAATTTCCAAATAACATATATAATAAAGTAAATATTTATAAAGTTTAAAAAGCAAATTTAAAAACGAAAATATATGTATATATATTATTTTCATTAAAAAGGAAAGTTCCAGAAATAGTAATATGGCATTTAAAAAATATTTATAAATATATAAAAAAATAATTTTGAAGTAATAAAATAGTTTCTTTATATCTATATTTTCTTCTTATATGAAAAATATATATTTGTATATAATGTGAATACCAAGCACATCACATAATGACATAATATTGTAGAGATAGCATAACACTATAATACTTTAACGAGGGAGATATATTATATTTTACTATTACTAAAATTATATATTTCTCAATATATAATTTTCTTTTAAATTTTTTATGTTTCTCGGTGCTTAATATATAATCAAGATACCAAAGCAAATCGGAATTCTCATTTCAGATTATTTACATAAATTTCAATTTACATTCAATAAGTCTAAGGCATAAATATTGATATGTGTTCATGAACTTTCCAAAAATGTATGAGTTAATTATTTTGTACTTATATATATGCATGGGACTTTAGAGTATTATCGTTATATTAATTTATGTAATTTAGAATTAGATAGTTTAATTTATTTTTTATTTTATTTTAATCACAATATATCTAAGGTATACATAATTTTTCTAAAATATATTTACATATTTAAGATAACAACCACCCTCAATACCATAAGAAAATTAATGAAAAAATTAATATATTTAAAATAAATATAATAGTTTGAATTCAAAAAAATATATGCGATCGAATATCTAAATGATAACTAATCACCTGTAAAAAAAACAGAGTAGATATAATATATCTAAAATAATATGTCTAATTAAAGTAATATATAGTAATAATATAGATTATGCAAAAAATAATAAATTAATTTAAAATTAAAAATAATAATAATCAATTATTATAATATAGCACGGGAAAATCACCTAGTCGAGAATTATGTATAATGCCAATTATACAAATGCTCGGCAACTTTATATACATAGAAATCACTGTACGAAAGTTGAGATTACATTTGTTGTAGAAAAAGCGTCTGCACACACATTATTTGCGCCATTATGGAGTTCAAAAATTGGGGAAACAAAAAAATAATACATAGTCAATATTGGTGGCTAGTCATTAATAAATATATAGGCTATCGTACAGCTAAAAGCAAACCTTTTATCAAAAAAACGAAGAAGCTAAATAAACCTCAGAAGAATTTTCCTATGAAATTGCATTTTCTTTGTTGATGTGACTTTTTCTAATATCAATAAATTTAAGTGGTTCTTGCTTAGAAAACGCTGTATTGTTTCAAACTTCTTGCTTAGAAAGCTGTATCGTTTCAAACTTTCAATATTCCAATCTTTTAAATATAGTATGAAATACTCCTTTTGACTTCAACTAGAATAATACGGTGTAACAATTGATTCTACGTAAGTAGTTGGTTGAAGAAATTTGGCGATGATAGCCTTTTTATTTTCTGTAAACCGGAGTCCTCTAAATGTTACTTGTGTATATAACTTCCTGAATGGTGTGATACTTCCTTTTTTTGGTGTGAAACTATTTAACGTGTTCAGCTTTTAAAAGTCTAATTTTATATTATTGTGTTCGGTGAACTATAAATGTATTCACATATGATATCCAGACAAGAAGATGATCCCACATTATCACATACATTAACTAAATTTCTAAAAAGTAAAAGCCAACACCGTCATTTACTGTGAAGCAACCTACCAATGTACGTAACGTAATAGCGTTTATCATTCTTTTTTTGTAGTAACCAAAATCATATTTTTTAAAAACACATTTCTATGGTGATTAGTCCAATTCCCTGATTCACTAGTAGTTCGAATTCCGTAGAGGATGATTTACCGACTGAATTTGTCTTTGCGATTATGCTTAGTGAATCTCATATGGACTAGTATCTCAGCACATAAACTATTACTATTGGGGATTAGAAAAAGTTCAATTCAAATAAAAGTCAATGTGTGGAAAAATCTTTGGATCCTTACAATTCCAGCCAGGCCGCCTAGACCGTCTGCCTCAATTATACACCCCAAAATGACAGTCAATGATCTAATTAATGGAAAATTAAAAGAGTGGGATGTTGGGCTACTGGAAAATTATGTTCACCACAAGAACATACCTCTAACAAGAATTTTGGCCATCATCCTAACCTATCGCCCGGACACTTTTGCTGGAATTATACAAAGAGTGGACAGTACACTATTAAATCTAGATATTGGATATCACGTAACTTACTGGAAGAAGATGAAGAGACAAAGATCCTGGACCCAAGTATAACAAAGTTTCAAGCCTTTGCTTGGAAAATAAAGGAACCTAAGAAGATATGTCATCTTATTTGGACACTGATAACAACATAACATGTGGCGATAACAAGGAACAAGGCACGTTGCAATATGCGATGCGATAATTAATTTTTCAAGATGTGTAGAACTTGAAGAAACTGTTACTCACGCAATCTTCGAATACCCACCAGCTTTATATGCATGGTCTTTATCAGCAACTCCATCTAGTGCGGACATCTTTCTGATATCGAGTGTTTATGCTAATATGTATTATCTTTTGTGGAGAATAACAACATTGATGTTGTGGGCATAGAAAAGACACCTGAACCAGAGGACAACCAGATGTACCATTCAGCCAACCAAAGGACCCACTAGGATATGTGTTCAGTAAAGACGACATATTTCACCAACCAGAAAAAAAATTTGCCATGAAACCAATTTTCATGAATTGTAAACTCAACAAGGAGTCAAGACCAATTAGAAGAATCTTCAAAGCTACTCGGACCAGGAAGATAAAATTTTACAAACCGGAGGTTCTCCAACCCGTCTATCTGCAAGTATCTGAATTTAGAAGTTGTTTCAAGGTCAATGAAGAAACGTTCCGACCCAAAAAACTCATGGACTTAAATATGGATCTCTTATCTTTCCAACAAACCCATAATGAGGAGAAATGGCCACGGATATATAAAATTATGGCCCAATCTTCAAAACCGCCCAAACCAGTTCTACACTTGCCTCAATTGGAAGTTAACCGGTTCAATTAGCTTCAAACAAAACATTGGTCGCCAGGAGATAAATCTAGGCATTCAGGAGGCTCATCCAATGATCCAGAAGAGTCAGAAAAGCCAGTTTCATGCACCAGCAACCACATGATAAGGAGGATCTTCATTAACAACAATTTCCTTATCGGGATGCATTCACATTTGGAGCCATAAGTCATCCACGACTCAGCCATCAAAGCTACAACTTTTTGGAGTCATTTACAGTTTATCCAGGAGCCACCAGATGCACCAGAACACACTGGATCAGGCGGATCCCAATCAGACTAGAAAATAGACCCGATTTTCTTAATTTGGCCAAAACGACATTATCTGAGGAAGGACTTCTACTCCTTAAGTTTGGTTCGGTCCAAACCTATTCATGGAAGCCAGGAGATACGCTATATCATCCAGAAGGTATCCTATGCGTCCTACCATGTTCCAGCATTTAGGGGATTAAGAGAATCTTTTTGCACTCCAACTTGCCTTATATGGAGCCAATCGACATTAATGTCCAACAGCTCTTTTTCCTATCAAGTTATGGACGACATCAGCATTTATAAAGCTATCATTAATATCTCAAGGAAGCTCTATTATCCCCTAAAACCATCCAGCTGCAAGAAGAATCAAGTTTCTCACTTGGAGCCAAAAACCCATAAAAGGCTCCAACGGCTAGTTTCTGATTTTGTTACTTTGCTTGATTTGTTTCCTTCTTTTCTTCTTATGAACATTAGGCTTAGATTCCAGAGCATTATATTAGCTCTTAGATCGACAATGTAAAGATCACCTTCCAATTTTTATCAAAGAGAGTTTTTGAATAGAAATTTGTCTTTAGAATATTTTGAAGGATCCTTGTGTTCTATTGATTTGTTAGCATAAGTTGTTTGTGAGATTCAACAGCCATTGTTATCCCAGATTGAGAGAGTCAATCATTATCTATCCAACATCATCTTCCATCCATCCATCCATCCATCCATCCATCCATCATCTATCTTCACTTGATCAAACCATTACATCCTATCTTTAGTTTTTGTTCTTGTTTTCATTATTTATAGACTCATTATTCTTCCTTTATTTTCAGGATATTTTGGACTTGAAAGTACAGCTAGTCGGCCATCTTCACCATCTTTCCATCTGATCTTCATCTCCATCGATAAGATCAACCCATCGCCCATCAATCTTATCGACTCAGATTCCGTGCATGTAACATTTGGTATCAGAGCTTAAAGCTCCTATATCAGGTGATATCAAACCATCTCTATATCTGTTCTTGTTTCATTCCTTGTTAGTTTTCATTTATAAAACCAAAATCCATAGAAATTGTTATTTGTTTATAGTTTTAATTTCTGCCATTTTTGTGTTCTTATTAAAGAAGAAAAACAAAAAGAAAGCTTTTGGGTAGTTTGATCCACAAAATTTCTTTGACATATTACTCGAGTTGTTTGCATTTAGTTCTCCCAGCTCCGCTTACCATATTTTAATTTTGCATTAGTTCATTGCTTAGTTTCCTTTCTTTTCATTTGTGCACTAAAAAAATTCAAAAAAAATTAATTGCATTTGTTACTTGTTATTCTTGTTAAATATCTTTTATATATTAATTGAGAAGCATTACAACATTATTTTGTAACCACGTGTCATCCCCAGGATGATTCTTAGAATCCTAAGAAAAATTAGTTGGTCCATCTAAACATATATTATACTTTTTATTAAATTAAATATAAAATTGATTAGTAGTATACAAAAAAAATTTCTTTTTTTTTTAAAAATAAAAGTTACAGAATTACCTAATATGATTAACATATATATGATAATTAATGATTTTGAATAATAAAGATTTGATAACAATTTTTGTATACTTCATCATTTTTGCTTAATTTGATGTTCTTAAAAGAAAATAAACAATCACATTAATCATATAATCAAAAATTCAGATTTTTTTCTTATATGTTATATTTAAATTTTTCAAAATGACTATAAATTACTAATATTGTCAAAAGTCTCACTTAAAAAATTTGTGGTCAATAGTTTAACTTTTGGTTATAATAAGATACAAATGATCAAAAAATCATATGAATAATAAGTTTCATTTAATAGATATTCAGATTAAATATATATATAATGTATATATATCAATATTATGAAAATTAAACTATGTACCATATTCAAAATTTCTATTGCAAAAGTACTGATACCTTAATATTTATTTTGAAATTTTATTAAATTTTTAGAAACAGTTATAAATTATTAAAATTATTAAAAACTCACACTAGAAATCTTGTGGGTAATGGTTTATTTTTTTGCTACAAAAATATAAAAAGGTTAATAAAATTATATGAGTATGAAGCCTCAATTAATAAATATCCATATTAAAATACTATATATCTATGTCAATATCATTTAAATATGATTATATAACATATAAAAATAAAATAATTGTTTTTATTTATTTATAAATAAAAATATTGTAAGTGAACAAAAGGGATTATTTCATTTATGTGATTACTCTAATTTAATTATACACATAATATTTACTCGCTTCTCAGTTATTCAATATTTTTATTATTTTATAATGTGTAAAAAACACAAAATAAATAATAATACGTAAAATTAATTTGCATATATACTATTCATTCCACGTCTTCATCCCGTACAAAGCGCATGTCTTCATCTAGTTGATTTTATATTTCTATAGCATTTTGATATATTTTGTTCATATCATTGTCGCATTCAAAAGCAAAAATAAAATTTTTTTTGCCTCATAGTTTTAGGAAAGTGGGTCCAAAGCATTTTGATATTTTGTTTGCATAAAAATTCCACCACTGCCCCTTATAAGCACTTAACTACTTTGTGTGTTTTATATCAGGTACCATGGACGAGGAAGATCACTCTTGGGAAGAAGAGCAATCCATGCTTGATGAAGAACAAACTCATGACAATATAATATACAGAAGTTACATTCTTCTTTTTCTATCTATGCGTCACGAGTTCTTTGCCAGCACGTTGAGAAACACCCATTAATTTGAAGCTGAAACACGGAAGTCTCTTGGAATCTAGAGCTGGGTTCTTCGATTCTCAGCTTCCTAAGCCTGGGGTTCACTGGGTGAAGTAACTTATGAACTGTCCTTACTTGCCTCGCAAAGGAACACTGGACAACTCAGGAAAATGATGAGTACATCTATTACAAGAGCTTCTCCTAGAAGTAATCAGTGCTTTGTTTGTTACAATTTTTTTTAAATTTGTAAAACTTCTAATCCAATAAGCTCCTGATGACATGTAGCATAGTAACTGGATGATTAATTTGATAGGTGATCTACTAAACAAAAATTAGTTTAAAATCTACAAGATCTATTGACTCCTATTTAGGTTAAAGATCTGCATCCATCTACGTGGCCATTTCCTCTCCTTTCCAATTTATTCAACTTCAGCACATCTCATAAGCGATCAATCAATCAAGCAAGCAAAAGCAGGTATTATTAACCTACATCTCACCCCACCGTAATAATATACACTCTCAATCCAGTACACGCAGCAAACTTCTCTTCCCCATTTTATCCTTTTATCCAATTACACGACGCCAGGTCATCATCAGCCAAGACCGAATGTGGTGTTTCTCTGATCGGTGATCTCTCGCGCACACACCTTTTAGTTTATCTCTCGTCCAAAGAAACAAACCCTAACTCTGTCATGGAAGACTGGGAAGTGGTGATCGAGAGCTCTGGAACTACTCAGGAGGAGGAGGAGGAGGAGAATCCGAAGAGCTTGGAGGAGATTGAAGATGGCACGCAAGGTATGGTTACCTTCGATTACTTCTCTATCGAGAACTCAAACTCAAACTCAAACTCAAACTGTGTGGGTCGCGTTGATGCGATTGATGAAGATGGGTCTGTCCAATCGGGTAGTCCAGGCTGGATCGAACCTACCTCCGACGCTCCTTTTGGCCCTAAGCTTTTTAGCGAGTTGTGGTCGGACTCTAGCAGCGATCGGCTCGATGATGTGAACAACGACGAGTTGGGTTTGGAGAAATCAGAGGAATACAGCAAAAGTACAGCGAAAGAGAAGCACTTGGATAAACATACGGAGAGAGAGGAGGAATCTCCAGTTTCAGTACAAGGAAAGTCTGTTTCTGGTGGTGGAGGAGAAGAAAGGGTGTTTGTGTGGTGGAAGATTCCGATTGACGTTTTGAAGTATTGTGTTTTCAGAGTTAATCCTCTTTGGTCTTTCTCCATGGCAGCAGCAGTGGTTGGTTTTGTTATGTTAGGGCGCAGGTTGTATCATATGAAGAAGAGCAAGAGCTCTACCTTGCAGCTTAAGGTCCTCCTTGATGATAAGGTAACTCTGATTGTCTATTTTCTTTAAGTCTGTCTACTTCTTGAGGCCGTTTTTTTTCTGTTCCTGTTTAATTAGATGTTTGTTTACTTAAAATTTAATTGTTGATTTGATGGGGAAATCAGATTACCAGCTACAACTGTTTGTTTTGTTTAGTTAAAACCAGCTAGTGGCCCATTGTCATAGTATTCACCAACAGCTATTTTTTCCCTGACTCTACTACAAAATGTTGATGAAGAAAGTGTTTTTGTAACCCCCTTGGTTAACTCTTAATAAATTCTATTGGAGTGGATAATCAAAAGTGTAGTTGGCGAGAGAGTAATGAGATAATCTTTCAAAAGCCACCTGAGTGATCCATTTCTATGTGCTTCTTTTCTGTGGTTACTGGTTACATTTTCTTTTGCATGTTCTTTTGAAAGTTCCTTAGACTAGTTCTTACTTTGTTGTCTTCTTTTGATTCATCTTTTTGGTTCTTCATTGTAACATTTTCTTGTTTTTTTTTGTCGGAGATGGAAGTTATCCTATTTTTTTCGGATTTTACATATTATATCGATGAGAACGTGATAAAAGGTGTGTTAAACCACAATAGTAGGCTTAACCGGTCTTGAGGTATTACAAACCATCAATAAGAACCTAAATTTGAGTCCTGCTGCTTACGGTTGCAAATAATATGGCGGATTATATGTGTCATGTCTTTTGCTGCTGACTTTCATGTTCTTTCTTGAGCTTACTACTCATCTTTTCACTTATCAAATAAAGAACAGAAGTCGTGACTATTTCAGAACGCAATTTGGAATATTTTATCCACACCATCTGATTCTTCTTCTTTTGTTTCTCAGAAGGTGGCGAGTCATGCTGCTCGGTTGAATGAAGCAGCAATCTCATTGGTGAAACGTGTGCCCATAATCAGGCCAGCACTCCCATCATCGGTGGTGGGTATGAACCAGTGGTCTATGATGAGTTTAAGGTGAAATATAATGCATATATATGCAAGATAAATGATTGATGTGGTTGGCATGTGTCATATGATTGTGTTATGTGACAAGTTTCAAAATGGTACAAAACATACAAAATATGCTTCTAAGTTTGTACCGTGTGTGTGTATATAAATATTACCTGTTTGATGTACAAATTGGATGGAATGGTTTGATGGTTACGAAAATGTGATGAACGGTAAGATATAACTACAAAAAATCTTCTAAAAGGCATTGTGTATGTGTAAATATATCACGCTTATTACAAAAAATATCATTTATAGTTTCTCTCGAGTCCGAATTTTATTCGCTATCAAATACGAGACTTCGTCTCTACATATTTTTTTGGTGCTCATGTTAAAATTGTCTTTAAATATTTAACAAACTCAACGTTGGGAAAAACAGTCGCAGCGGAATCGTGTTTCCCTGACATTATGTGAAAAAATACTTCGATGATATTAAAATAAAATGAAGACAAGTATTTTTTATGTTGGAAACCTCTTCGTTGTGAGAAAAAAAAAAATAACAGAACAGTATTAGAACAACAACAACGTCTTCCATTAGAACAACATAAGACTCTAACTAAGCTATCTCCAACACAAAAAAAAAACAATAACAAGAAAGCAACACCAAAACTTCAAAATAGGCAGCCACAAGACGACCTCAGTTCACTAAAATTCCGGCAACCAGAGACTAATTCGAATGGGTTCTCCAACCCTCAGTTTTGTTCGGTGGCGCCATGTTTGAAATCAACGGTTTCGTTCTTGTTTGGTCCGTTGACAACAGTCAGATGATATGATCTAAATGTGAATTCAAAAAACAAGCTAATTTGAATGAATGTGTCCGAATCTTTGAATGTACTTAGTCGATTTAATGAGGAATAACTTCGGATTTAACGGGTGGACTATACCAAGTTGGATAGCCTGTATGGATAAATTGGAATTCTTTAAACTGTTTTTAGTTTTGTGGTCTTTTATTATTTTTTAATAATTAATTAAATAAAAAATTAACTCGAAAAAAAAAAGAGCATATGGAAATTTTTTTGTCCTGCTAGAGCCTACTAGACTTTGATTCTAGTTTCGTCCAGTATACAAGGGATGGTGAGAAAATAATGTATAAAAGAAAAATAAGATACTTTTCGCTAGGACCTTTATATACCCCTTAAACCCTTCTCCTTGGTTTTATTCTCCTCTGCCTCTTTCCTCCCGGCTCGCAAAACCCTAGTTTCGAATCTTTAACCACAACAGGTATCAATTTTCTCCATTCTTTTTGTTGATCTTCGTTCGCGTTAGAGTTCTTTTGATCTGTATCTTAGAGTTTGATTATAGAGTTTTTCGTTTAAATTAAATCCAGATCTACTAGTTTAGGATCTATTCAAACAGATGATTGTTCTTGTTGCTTATTGTTTTTATTACGGTTGGTTTTGATCTAGAAATGGCTTTCTGCAAAAGTCTCGGTGGTCTACTCAGACAAGGTGTGGTTTCTCAGACCGGAAATATTCCGGTTACGTCTGTGCTCGGTTCTCTCCGGTACATGTCTACCAAGCTTTTCGTTGGAGGTAATAATGTTGCGTTCGTTTCTTAAGAGATTGGGTTTCTTAGTGCTTTAAAATGTATGGTATTGATTCATTTTTTCAGGTCTGTCATGGGGAACTGATGACCAGTCCTTGAGGGAGGCTTTTGCAAACTTTGGTGAAGTGGTCGATGGTAAGTTAAAGTTAAACTTTTGTTACATTGATGAGAGTTTATGACATTGTGGTTTTGGTGATAACAAAAGTTGATTGTTTTTATTGATGTGCAGCTAAAGTCATTGTTGATAGAGAAACAGGAAGGTCAAGAGGTTTTGGATTTGTCAACTTTACTGATGAGACCGCTGCTAATACTGCCATTTCAGAGATGGATGGAAAGGTTAGTATTTGAGTCTTCTGTTAGTATTCATTCTTTTAAAATCCTTTTTGTTTGTGTCTTTGATGCCTTTTGGTTTTGTAATTTCAGGATCTGAATGGACGGAGCATTCGGGTGAATGTTGCTAACGAAAGACCAAGTACTCCCCGGTATGGCGGAGGTGGTGGCTACGGTGGTGGTGGTGGCTACGGTGGTGGTGGCTACGGTGGAGGTAGCTATGGAGCAGGTGGTGGTGATGGTGGCGGTTACTAAACAGAGAAGAGTTTCTTGTGAAAAGATTTGATGGTTTTTGTTTAGTTGGGTTTCTTTGATTGAATCTTGTGTTACAACTTGAACCTCGTTAGCCATTCATCGTTTTTTCGATTAACGTCTTGGATTGATACTTTGTCGCCCCCACTAAAGTGCATCTAAATACGGCCTTTTCTATTAGTTTGCGTTAGCTTCGAATATTGCAGGTTAATAACTCCTAATTGAATGAACCCCTTTATTTCTTAGTAAGTGATATATTTGTGATCCAGTAGCATCCTTGAAGCTCCAAAAGTTACTTTCTTTATTTGAACTAGGTGTTTTGCCCGCATATGCGGGCATAAACTTCTTATAAATACTTATTAGTTTATGTTTTATTAATCTAAAACTAATATAATAAGTTATTATTTATGGTTTTAAATAGTTAAATCAAACATCAAAGTATTTATATATGTCAAATATTTTTTATCAAAATATATACTTATTATTGTGTTAATTTTTTTTAAAACACTCATATCTTAGAAATAGTTTAGAAAATATCTTTATATAATTTTTTTGCTTGAGTAATGAATTAACTAGTAGAGAGGCATTGGTCATAGGATAGAAAACGATATTAATTCCCACATAGGTAAGATAGAGAGGCATGGGTCATAAGCTAGATGGTAAAAAAGAAAGTCGAGCGTCACTTCCAAATCATACCTTTCTCCGCTTTTGGCTAAGATCAAGTGTAGTATCTGTTCTTATCAGTTTAATATCTGTTCTTATCAGTTTAATATTTGATATGTGGGTCATCGGCCCGCTCGATATTAACTCTATTTATTAAGGGAGAAAGTCCACCAAGATAGCTTGTATCTGGGCTTTCGCGAGTCGCCCATGCGTTGCACTACTGCACGGGCTGGCGCCAATCACAGTTTATCTCTTACCCAGTAGCTCTTGCCAAACGCTGTGGGGAAATGTATGAAACACATAGACAATCCACTTAGCTTTGCAGTTCCGTTTGAATTCAATAAATTGTTTGAAGGTTGTAGCTCGAGCAACAGCTGTTGTGAAGGTAAGAAACCGCTATAGAAATCTATTTCACAATCTTAATTTACAAAACATTCACAAATTTGGAATATAGTAAATATACGTTCTGCATATTCACAAACTAAAGACCTGATATTCACTAATTTGAGGAAGTTTTTTTGACATATAAATTCCTTACAGGTGACACTATAATCTTTGTTGTTTGGTTTTCATCAGAGCATTTCGGATCAGAAGTTATCAGGAGTTACCTTCCCTTATGCAGCTCCACCTGTTACATACATTCCTCCAACATCAACCAATGTAGCAAATTTCAGAGGTAGGAGGAGACATGTCTAGGAACGCGTCTGTGATACAAAGGAAAGGATACACGAGCGACGAGGAGCTTGATGAGCTGGATTCTCCTCTTACGTTTGTTATTGACAAAGTCTATGTATCACTAAATTCAGGACACAATGGGAAGGTGAAGCAGCAAGACGAGCAAGTAGGTGAAGTGGTAGAGAATGTAAGATATGAGCTTCTTAGGGAAGTGTGGTCTATGTGAGTGATCTGAAGCCAAACATGTTGGGACTTTGGTGAGGCTCTTGTTACTACTGAAACAACCAAGTCTTGTCAGAAGTGATTATATTAGCTGTAAGGATTTTAATGAATATGTTGTTAGAGAAAACTGTATTTAGCGTCTTAAGAGGCAATAAAACTCTATTTAACAACATCGTCACAAGAGAACTGTATTTAGCGTCTTTGGCTCTTTGCTTATGGCTTGGACACTACAGAAGGATACTTCTAACGTCCCACATCGGTAAGATAGATATGCATTAGTCATAAACTTCACATATAAAAAGGAAGCTGAGCCTTTGTTCCAAATCATACCTTTCTCGGCCTTTTGGCTAAGATCAAGTGTAGTATCTGTTCTTATCAGTTTAATATCTGATATGTGGGCCATCGGCCCGCTCGATATTAATTCTATTTTTTAAGGAAGTAAGTCCACTAAGATATCTTGCTATCTGAGTTTTCAAGAGTCTCCCATGCCTTGCACTACTGCACGGGCTTGGCTCAACCCACCAAACAAAGTTCAACTCTTAACTGATACCTTTTGTCAATTGGTGTGTGGAAGTGAGACAGAGATAGACAAACCCACTTAGCTTTGTAGAAGTTGTAGTTCTTGAGAAGGCTGTAACATTCCCAAACTTGAACTGTTGTAATGTACGCGTTCAGCATACTCACAGTTTGAGGAAGTTCTTATCTCACCATTGATGAGAGCGCTCTGTCGGAACAGATGTGTATAAATTCCTTATGGATCTTTTGATTAGGACATGCAGGTTTTCGAGCACACCTCTGTTTTGTACATAAACACTCCAAGAGAAACATGTGACCGCTCTAGCTGAAGTAGTTGGTGGACTATGATAAGATGATTTGGTAAGCAGAGAAAGTTAGATGAGATTTTCTAAGATGGTACAATAGCCGTTGATTTGTTTCTGAGTTTTCTTCTTCTTTGTCTTGTTCATCAAGCAATCTATCTTCTGATTTCAGTACAAAAAAAACTTGACAGGAGATCACTTCTTTCGGAGAAAAGACGAGGATGGTTCAAAGGGAAAGTGTTGTCGGAACACAAGTTGAGTCAAAAGGAAGAATAATTGAATATAAAATTCGATATTCTATCAAAATATGTTGATTATTATATTTCCGACAAAACTTTCCCTTTGAACCATCTGATCTTTATTTCTCTTGTCAAGAAAAGGAAACTGTACGATCTTCTCTCTCTCCCTCACAACGTTATCAGAGTCGTCATCATTCGGCGATGAAATGCTGGAGAAGAGAGAAGGACAAGGACAAGGCGAGAAAATGCTTCCTAGAAAACAGAAGCATGTTTCTCGAGCAACTTATCGCCGACTGTAACGGCATATCAAACCCTATCCGAATGTTCTCTTCCGACCAAATTTCCGAAGCCACGAATCAGTTCGATCCCATGTGTTCTCTCCAGCATATTTCGTCATACTTCACCTGGTACAAGGGGATCATCGAGGGCAGATCTTACGTGATCAAGAGATTTATAGATCCAGTGGTTGGAGAAGAAGAGAGAGCTTACAGTGATATTGCCTTGTCTGCTAGGGTAAGTAATAATCACAGTGGTTTCCTCGAACTCATTGGTTCTTGTCTCGAATTTCCTCTTCCGGTGCTGGTATTTTGAAGACCTAGAATATAGAGCTTTGAACATTCGAGGAAGTGTTGGTTCCGAGGACGGGCCGTTGCTGCCTTGGAATGTACGATTGAAGATTGCAAAGGAGGTTGTGACTGCTATAACTTATCTTCACACTGCTTTCTCTAGAATCATTCTACATAGAGATATCAAGGCAACTAATGTTTTCTTGGACAAGAACTGGAAAGCTAGCCTCACAGATTTCTCTAGCGCCGTGACACTCCCTGAGGGCAAGTCGTGGATTCAAGGGATTGTGTTGGGAACTATGTGATACGTAGATTCTTATTATTTGGCCACGGGCATAGTGACAGAATATTCAGATGTGTTCAGTTTTGGAATCCTTATGGGGACTCGGATTTTCGTACTAGGCTTCTTGATTATGTGAAGGATCTGCGAGAGAGAGGAGAACCTGTTGAATTCGGGGGTGATTCGAAAGACATGAGGCCTGGTCAGATGAATATGTTTCTCGACCTGGCACTTAGATGCTGCGAGGTGAGGAATGAAGACAGGCCAAAGATGATCTTGGTTGCAAAAGAGATTAAGCTTATAGAACAAGCATCACTCTAGGATAGTCAGATTTAAGATTTGCGATTGCTTATACCTAGTTGGGTTGTGTATTGTGTATTGCTCTCCCATTTCTGACCATTAATATTTTGTAAGGTTTAATTTTCTGAGTAAAACTTTCATTCTGTTTAAAAAAGAGTTTTGAGGGTACATACATCTATCTTTGGGTTCTAAAAGCAAGCAGAACATGTGAGATGGTTTTCATTTTCGGACAAGCGTTGACTTTCTGAAACTCTGATGGCTTCAGATTCAACAATATCTTCACGAGGAGGCAAATTTGACTGCCATTAACATTTTTAAGACTGCAAAAGCATTTCTTTACTGAGGCAAAAAGAGGAGGTGAAGGTGACTGATTGGATTCTCTTCTTACCTTTGTTATTGACAAAGTGTCTGCATCACTAAGTTCGGGACACAATAGAAAGGTGAAGCAGCAAGATGAGAAAAGTAGGTGAAGTTGTAGAAAATGTAAGACATAAATCGTCGTAGGGAAGTGTGGTCTATGGGAGTGATTTGAAGCATAACATGTTGAGATTTTTAGTGAAGCTCTTGTTACTTCTGAAACAAACAAAACAAACAAACTCTTTTCAAGTTATTATATGTAGCTGTAAGGATTTTAATGAATATGCTCTTAGAGAAAAACTGTATTCAGCGTCTGAAGAAATAAACTCTTTTAACAACAGTCTGATACAGAAACGCCAAAAAGTAGAAAACAAAGATGGAGAACCATTGGAGGAGGAAGAATGAACTTAAATTTGAATATTTCTGACTGTTTTAGTGTTTTATACTTTTGTATGAACTCAATGTAACCAGCGTGAGTTTCCTGAACAAACCAAGTTCATCTGTTTCTGCGTATGAATAACTTTTGTGAAGTTTCCATCGTTCTTCTAGGTTTGTGAAGCTTCTGTGACTAATGGGAAAGAACCGACAGTTGAAAAATAACCTGTAGACTAGAGAGACATTGGTCATAAGATAGAAAAAGGATATTTATAAAAGTCCCACATCGTAAGACAGAAAGTCATTAGTCATATACTTCACACTATAAAAAGAAAGCCTAACCCCACTTCCTAATCATACCTTTCTCGGCCTTTTGGCTAAGATCAAGTGTAGTATCTGTTCTTATCAGTTTAATATCTGATATGTGGGCCATCGGTCCACATGATATTAACTCTATTTTTTCTAAGGGAGAAAGCCCACTAAAATAGCTTGCTATCTGAACCTTCATGAGTCGCCCATGCGTTGCACTACTGCACGGGCCTGGCTCAACCCGCCAAAAACAGTTCAATTCTTAACACACATAAACATCGCTTAGCTTTGTAGTGTTCCCATTTGAATCCAAGAAAATTTCAGAAGGTTGTAGTTCATGAGAAGACGGTTTGGAGCTAAGAAATCGCTATAGCTATCTCTTTTGCCATCTTACTTCAGCATACTCACAAAACTAAACCGGATATTCTCAAACTAAAGACAACATCCTTACAATTTGAGGAAGTTCTTGTAATTCACCATTTATTGAAACCGCTCTGTCATCAGATCTTTACTAATATATCAAAGGTGGTTTTTGAGCATATTTCTGTTTTGTACATAAACTCCACGAGAAACATGTGATTGCTGAAGTTTGTTGGTGGATTATATGATCTGGTTAGCAGATTTTGATTTGTCATTGCAAAGCTCGATGAGATCTTCCAAGGAGACATTTCCAGTCTCTTGAAACGATCTTAGCGGTTGATTTGCTTCTGAGTTCTTTTTCTTTGTCTTGTTTATCAAGCAATTCATCTTATGATCAATACCATGAGTACAATTAAAAATAACTTAACTGGAGATGACTTCTTTCGGAGAAAAAGAGGATGGTTCAAAGGGAAAGTGCTGTCGGAACACA
The DNA here is from genome assembly GCF_020379485.1 of Brassica napus. NCBI lineage: Eukaryota > Viridiplantae > Streptophyta > Magnoliopsida > Brassicales > Brassicaceae > Brassica > Brassica napus. The sequence continues at coordinate 51,280 of NW_026016772.1, read as the reverse complement.
AGTTGAGAGTCATAAGGAATAATAACTGAAATATAAAATATTAGATATTTCGTTTTAACATATGTTTATTATTTCCCACAACACTTTCCCTTTGTCATTTGAACAATCTCATCAAGAAAAAGGAAACTGTAAGATCGTCTCTCTCTCACTCACAACGGCGATGGAATTCTGGAGAAGGAAGAAGGAGAAGGGCAAGGCGAGAAAGTGGTTTCTAAGAAATGGAAGCATGTTTCTTGAGCAACTTATAGCCGACTGTAACGGCATGTCAAACCCTATCAGAGGTTTTTGTACTAGTAAACATGTGAAGGATCTGCAGGAGAGAGGAGAACCTGTTGAGTTCAGGGGTGGTTCGAACGACATGAGGCCTGGTCAGATGAGAATGTGTCTCGACCTGGCACTTAGATGCTGTGAGGAGAGGAATGAAGACAGGCCGAAGATGACCTTGGTGGCAAAAGACATTAAGTTAATAGAACAAGCATCAATTTGAGATTATGCTCATACCTAGTAAGTTTGTGTATATGTGTATTGCTGGATTTCTTGTAGTATATATTTTCTAGTAAGACTTCATTTCAATTAAGAAAGAGTTTTGAGGATACATAAATCTTTCCTAAAAAGGCTCCTCGTAACGACAAGTACGTCCATCACGAGTGTGAAGATGTTCAAGGAACACATAACTATGCCATCGATTCCAGATCAGAACAAGGAAAAACGTCAGGAAATACATGGACCCGAAAAATACCTTACAACGAGAACACCTTCTGCAAGTTCCACCAAACCAGAGGCCACTCCACCACAAACTAAAAATTTCTTGGCGCAAGGCTAACAGCAAAACAACTCGCATGCAAAATCTCTGATGTGACAAGTATAAAGGATCTCATTTGGGACCGTCCAAGGAAATCCTGATCAAATGCCACCAATGGAAAACGTTCCTCAAGGAAACCAAGCCGGTGGGTCAACATGATCATCGGAGGATCGCAGTAATGCCACGACACCGTTTCATCGATAAAAGCTTATTTGCGTAAGGCTGATAAAAGCCCAAACTGGTCTCCACCTCTCAACCTCCCAAACAATATGATCACATTCGAGGAATATGAAACCGTTAGAATTGACAAACCTCATAGCGATCCACTCGTGATCGAGCTCGTGATCAGCAATCTCGAAGTTTACAAGATTCTCATAGATACAAGGAGTACCACACACATTATCTTCCGCGAAACTCTCCAAAGGATGAACTTCGATTTGCTCGAACACCAACTCCGAAACCACTTATTGGTTTCTCCAGCACAATGTCACTCTTGGATCGATTAAGCTTCATGTTCTGGCTAAAGGTGTTACAAAGATCGCCAACTTTTCCGTCGTAGACCACCCAGCTATATTCAACGTAATCATGGGAATGCCTTGGATAAAATCCATGAAGGCCATTCCGTCAACCTATCACTTATGCATCAAGTTCCCAACTCCCAACGGAACTGCTATAATCTTGAGATACCAAAAACAGTCGCGACTCTATTTCCTAGCTAGACATAAGCTGCGGAAAATCACGACAACCTCCATGGTAAAACCCAAGCATACGAAGAAAACACAGCTCTTGACTGAAGAAGCTTCAGAAATAGACGACCAAGTATTTTCCACTGAAGCAATGATTTCAAACGAAGAAAGCAAGAAAGCTTCTGAGCCCAACGCTTCAGACAACTCGGAAAAATCCATCGGTCCAGGAACGGTCATCGCGACTAAGATATTCAACGCAACTGTGCCAAGCGAGTAAAACACTTACAACAACAAACTGAACTATGAGACGGCTTGATCTTCGAAAGGGGTATGTAGGTAACTCATCGCAGGACGAATTCACCTGCCCCCATTCTCTAAAAGGGAGGGGCGAGTGGGTACGTATTTTTTATATTCCCGCATTTTAACATATTCATTTTCTTGTGTTCGATATTTTTTTTAAAATGTCGGCAATAAAAATTGCAATATGATTTATAAACGTCGTGCCAATCTCTTTTGTCATAGAAACACCTGATATCGTAAAATTACTTTACAGCTGAAACAGCAATCCACGATTCGCTTAAAAATGCCCTGGTAAAAACAAACAATCATCATATAACCCAAAAAAGGAAATCATACGAAAAAGTTTCATAACAAATATAAGTCCTAACAACCAAATGGTTAACGAAAAAATCAACTTATCATAAGTTTATCAAATTTTGAACGCTAAACATCTCTGAAACCCGCAAACGTTTCAGACAGAAACGCGGTATACAAAAGAAAAACATCTAAACAAGAAAAACACTTTTGAGAAAACTGCTACAAACAAACATTTCCCGGTCGCAAGGTCAAACAAGACCTTCGACCAAAACGCGGAAAAAGTCTCCCAACATATTCTTACTACGTAAAATCACTTTTACTTTAAGCAAAAACATATTTTCAAAAATAAGCAAGACCTCGCAGACTTTTGAAAGTATACTTTCAGACTCAAAAAACTTCTGAAAACAGTCACGACAATAAATCAACAACTAACTCAAGTTAGAAAAAACAAGTACTTGCTCTTACATTACGTTCGTCGACTGGCCCCGACGGACAAAAGAACTGTTTTCAAAACTAACACTTAGCGTAACCTGCTCTTGTCATAGAATTGGTTCTCATACATCAGACACAAGGATAAGCCCGTTATAGAAATCCAAAATTTTGGTCAGTATCTTCTGGGAACTTGTCTCGGGTCTGGGATTTGTCTTCAGAGAGATGCTTGGTTCCCAATCGATGCAAGTCACATAAGCAGAGAACTTTTTGCAGATTTCAATATCAGATGAAATCAGGAAGAAATCACAACAATTTAAGTAAGCTGAGGTCAACCCCACATACTCAAAACATGAAAGTAAACCTAGGTCTTTCCCTAACTTCACTCTCATCTCTCAAATGCATAGTATCATTGATACGAGATACAAAAATTTGTCTCTTCGTTAATACTTAGACGTTTATGAGTCTCCGCAAGTGTTAGCCCTCGAGTATTCTTATCTTAATGAAACTCCGAGTATTACGATCCGCCAGGGCGTAAGAAATGAGAAGCTTACTCACACTCTCTCCACCTCGTTGACGCTTTATTCTTCGTAAAGAAAAGCTCTGAAACAGAGATATATTCAAAAATAAGGGCTAGTACATCGCAAACTCAAAACACATTTATTTTAAACAGGGAACATACTCCCTTCAAATATGAAACTCTTCATGAAAGTAGTAATAAAAATCGGTGCACAAGTTTGCAAACCCATGATCGCTGTCACTAGGCATAGCCTGAGGATGATCGACCTCACCCTCCTCATGCGGAGTTCCAGTCACGACATCCTCGGAATAGGGAGAAACCGAATCGGGACAATCTCTCTTGAAGCCTTCCCTCAACCTGAGGCAGAAAAGTATCCGTGTAGGCATACTTGCCTTGAAAACCATAGTACATTTCTAATTCTTTGTTGTATTTGAACCTCGTGGTCTTCATAAACTTCAAAGCACTGACGGCAAATTTGCCTCGTGGAAATCTCCGGAAGTTGTTTGAACTCGAATCATCTCTTCCAACTCTGTCGCGATCAGAACCGAGTGGTTCTGGCAAATCGAGTCCACCTCCCGCCTTTCTCGAGTCATGCTTCTTCGCCATATTAGCCTCACGAACAGAGCACACATTCTTCTCAGCTTCAGCCTCGCTCTTCAAACAGGTGATTTCCTTCCCAGCTTCATGGGCTCTCGCAAGGGAAATCTGAATTTTTGAACAACTCGCTTCAAGGGCCTCGTTCATCACATTAATGCCCTGTGAGAAAAAGAGGCCAATGAGTAAGAAGGAAACTTTGAAACAAAAAATATGAAACCCAACATAGGATGTGTGCCCTATGAACAGTTGGACAGAGCCATAGAAAACACCCTTATCTACGAATGACATACACAGCTTGTTTGTCTCCATGTCACACACTGCCCCTACACAGTGCCGGTCCGGACTTGTCGGCCGCCTAAAGCGGATCAAAAAAATGTTGCCCTTTTATTATAACTACATTTATTATACTTTTATGTATATAATTAAAATAATGCTAGATAGTGTTAAAATTAGAATTTTTTTTCAAAAAAAAACATTAAAACATTATTTTTAATTTATATTGTCTGTTTTTTCCTTATTTTTGAATAAACATTTCAAGTCTGTTTTTTATTATTTGGTTAATTTTTAATATTATTTCAGCAGCATTTTTTACAAATTCAAAAAGAACAAAAATATAATTTATAGATAAATAAAACATATAATAAAGTATGCTAACATCAACTTCACAAATTTTATTGTTTTCACATAATAATGAAACCCTATGATGTTAAGATTTTTTTAAAAATTCAAAAGTTTCTAAGAAAATTACAAACACTTGAATAAAAAAGAAATAAAGAAAAAGACCTATTGAGATTCCCATTGAGATATTTCAAATTTAATCACAATGGAAGAGTGAAACATGAGCAACTGATATTTTAAGTTAATATTATCTTTTATGATATTTTTTTTGGTTACAAAGGTAGTCTAGCAAAACAGAAAAAAAAAGAAGCAGAGACGAATAATTGTTTTAAAAAAATAAAAGATATAATTAAGTTTTGTTGATTAAATTATTTATCTAATAACATATGGGTCGTTGGAACATGTAACCAAACATTTCATGTCATTGAATGAAGAATTCTTTTGTAGTTATCTTCAGAAAAGGAAAATGCTGTTACTATAAAAAAAGTGTAGAAGTTCTAAAAGGGCACAAATAGAACCTGTGAGGTGAAGGACATAGGGAGAACTCTACAACCACTAGACTAGAAGCAACATTTACAATTTCGGTGCCCTTAAATTATCTATTATTTATGGCGCCCAAAGCCTTAGCTTTATGGGCTTTAGCCCAGGGCCGGCCCTGCCCCTACAGTAACCATGAAAACTCTCCAAATCAACAAGGAAGCATAGCCCTACATTATATTTCATTAGATGATTAGAAGAAAGCTATACATGCACATCCATGTGGAGGTTTGGGAGTTATTGCAGGTTTTGCGGGTTTTGCAACGCGAGCTTGACTACGGGTTACCCTCTCGTCGCCGTTTGACTACGCAATTGACAAACCATTATCGAGTCTTCGCGATTCCAATATCGGGACTCTTGTTAAGTTCTGATGCGAAATTAGAGAGAATTGTTTACAATTGAAAACCAATTTAAGGTTACAATTTTCGTGTTAACTTGCCCCGAGAAGTCTTAGAACTTCCCCAATTTTCTCCATAACTAGTTAAGATCCGCGCCTTGCGCGGGATGAACATTATATATATAAATTATTTTATATATTGTATGTTTATAACACATTATGAAATATTAAATATATATTGAATAATTAAAAGGTCATTACCTACTACTTATATAATTAAATTGGTGCGAGCATATAAATAAATTTTATAAATTAAAAAAATATTTTTTCTATTTGATATGATATATAATTAAATTTAAATGATAGTAACATATATATGATATATTTTAATATTAATATTTATTAGATTATGCTTTTTGCTCATATTTTTTTTTATCATTTGTATCTGCTATAACAAAAAGTCTAAATTAGTGATAACAAAATTTTCAGTGTGGGACTAATGGTTTAAGTAATTTATAATATTTTAAAAAATTAAGTTGTCAATATTTTTTCAAATTTTTTTATCAAAATAATGTTCAAAGTAAATTTCAAAATTAAGATATTTATGTATTTTTATATGGCATATAGTTTAATTTAAAATGATACATATATTTATATATCTTTTATTTTTGATACTTATTAAATGAGACTTTCAACTTATATTATTTTTTAATTATTTGTATCATGTCATAACAAAAGTTTTAAATCATATATGAAATTTCCAAACGAACAATTTCAACGAAATCTTTCAACAAAATTTGAATGTAAAACTTTTAACAGTTTTAGTAATTTATACTCGTTTTTAAAAATTCAAAATATAATATATAAATAATTTTTTAAATTTTTATTATAAGGTTACTATGATTGTTTAATTGATTTTAATAGTTTAAAATTAAACAAATATAATTATAATAAACACTTATTTTTATCAAATCTTTATTATTCAAAATCATTAATTGTCATATATATTTTAGCCATATTAGGCAATTCCGTAATCTTATTTAAGGAAATAATGAAATACATTAATAATGTATTTATTATGGTTTAATAAAAAGTTTATTATATATTTAGATGGACCAACCTATTTCTCTAAGGATTCTAAGAATTATTCTAGTGATGACATGTGGCTACAAAAAATGTTGCAATGCTTCTCAAATAATATATAGGGGATTATTACTGCAAGTTATTGGGCCATTGATCTCAGGAAGAGAGAGAGACTCACGTGCAAAGACCATCTAACGAGGGAATGAAATTTCAGTGAATTTGTAAACCGCAAAGGGTGTGAAGTGACTCTTACACAGAGACAAAAAGAATCGCGACCCATTTTGCAAATTACAACTCGCCACGACCCAAAGCCCAAATTGGCAACTTGACCACGATCCACTTTGCAAATTTTCTCGTCATATAACTGCTAGAGAATGTAATCTTCATGTTTTGTAAACAAAAAAAAATTATATATTTAATAGTTATTTGATGTTTTTCTCAACATTAAGCCACACGAAACAGAAACCAGAAAATCTAGAGTGAGTAAATACGAATAATCCAGCTTTGATCATCTTAAATCTCTTTCAGGCGTTCTTGCTCACAGAGTAACGCTCGGGAACTTGCAGCGATCATTTCCTGTGAAAAGGCTTTATTATTTACAATATATTCCACAAATACCCTTACACTGTCACATGATCCGTGACTATACAAAGGTTTATTTATATCCAATTTTGGAGAAAAATAAATAAATGACTCACCAGGGTTAGTCGTGGTCTCATGAGCCAATCCATTAAAGTAACATTGGACGTTTTGGCTACGGAACTGAGCCCAGTACGAGTTAAGCGCGTAGCTTGCGTGCGAATAAACAGAGACCGGCTCGTAACATTCTCTGCCAGGAGCCAAAGCCGCACACGTCGTGTTGCTTCGGGCACAAGCCATCCTCAAAGCTTCCTCAAGCTCAGCCTCGTTGGCTCCTTCGACCAGTACGCACCACACTTGACCCTTGTAAGGAACGTTATTGGTCGGTTTAGGCAGAGGGTTAAAACCGGTTAAGGGTTTTTGACCGGTAAAATCAATGTCGTAGATTGGTGTACCGTCCGGATGCAAGATTCCCCAATGTCTTTGTGTTCCCGAACCGGGTTTCTTGTTTTCGTTAAATAAGGAGAAAACAAATGTCGGTATAGGTGAACCGGGTCTAGCTGGTGTACCGATTGGTGGAATTGCGGTCATTTTCTTGATCAAATTCCGGTTATACGTCGCGGCGTTGAAAACGTTAGCTCCGGTTTCGTCGATGTCGCCGGAGTGAGGCCATCCGGTTTCAGAGATTGCGATACGGATGTATGGATAACCGAGCTTGGTCATGGCAAAGATAACCGAATCCAACATTTGGTCTACAAGATTATGGTAAACCAAACCGGTATGAGGATCGGTATAAGTTGAGTTTCCTTGAAACAGAGCGAAATCCAACGTGGTGTGATTAGGGTTTTTTGACCAGCGGAAGTAAGGTTGAAGATTGATAAAGAAGTAAGAGTTTGTTCCGTTGAGAAACTTCAGCAACGGTAACATTAACGGTAAGGCGATATCTTCCCGGAATGTTGAGTTCGACGGCGGAAACGTTGATCGAAGAGAATCCATAGCTAAAGGTGTACCGACTTTGATGTTGTGAATCCCATGGGCTCTGAGAGAGTTCACTATTTTTCTCATTGCCGGTACGACATTGGCGGTTATGTTCCTATCTTGGACGGAGAGGATTTCGTTTCCAACAAGGACAAATCTTATTTGCGTTTGTGGGTAGTAAGGGAGGATATTGGTTTTGACCCAATCGTCAGCTGTAGTTTGGTTGGCGCTGAGGGAAGTGATCTGGTGGTTTGGCACCGCTATGGTGACGTAGAGATTGGTTTGAGAGAGGAGAGTTAGACTCTCTGGATCGGCGTCGTAGAGCTTGACATGACCGGCTTTGATGAGTTTGATGAAATTGATGGATTGGTAAGGAGATGGTAGGTTGTTTCCTTGTCTACCATAATTAATACCAATCCTGCTGGCTAACTCTAGCATCGTTTTTTTCTGTATATACCTGTGCGGATGTTGGAACCAAATCGCTGAGCAACTTGAACCTGTAAAATCAAAAAAATTATGTTCAATATGAATCGAAAATGTAAGCATCATGGTGCACTATGCATATGATTCTCTGATGGAGAAGATGGCTTACTTGAAAAGACGACGAGGGTGAAGAGGAAGAAAGCAAGAAGAGCCATGTCTTTTTGTGTTTGGTTCGCAATGTGTTAATTGTGATCTGATTGTGTTATGAGTAGGAATGGTGTGAAATTGGAGATGATGCATCGAGGTATTAAGTAGGAGTATGGTGAAAGTTTAGTGGGGGTAAAAATAATACATTTATATTGAGTCATGCAAGCGTAGCTTTTTTTTTGGCTTTTGGTTTCTTTTGAAAATATATCATAATTCATGTGTGCTATGATTTTTAAAAATTGTTGGTTAGATGGTTCATATTGAACCGACACTCTTCTCCCTGATTTATAACTTCATCGTTTTACATGTTGCGAGTTTTGTATAAAATAGATTGGTAACTGTAGATTAGAAAAGTGCTTCAACTATATAAAAGACTTTTTACCAAAAAAAAAAAAAACTATATAAAAGACTTTTTGTATATTGAGTTGAGAAGACTAATAAAAATCCTATATATAATCGTAACTGAACGGGACTCTCTGGGTCGAAAAACAAAGCCCTTTATTTAGTTTTGTGTTTGAAGTTTGTTTAAATTATCAGGTTCAGATATCACTTTGTTATGATTTTGTTTTCTTTCATTTTTAATGATTTTTACCCAGTAATACTTTTTTTATAATGAATGTTAAATTTAAAAGATGGAAACTCATCTGTAGTTTCTTGTGAAAATGATGTCATCTACATACACAAGCACCACAACGTAATCATGTTTTTCTTCTGCGTACAAACAAAGAATGATCACCATGATCGTTAGTCTATTCCAAATCCAAAAGAGGAGAAGAAAACTTTCAAAACCACTGTCTTAAAACTTGTTTTAACCCACATATAGATTTCTTGAATCGTAAAACAGCTGTTGGTGGTAGAGTAATGCCTTTTCTCTCGGCATCCCTATGATATCTTCATGAAGATTTCTTAATCTAAATCCTCATTCAAAAACACATTAGAAATATCACGTTGAGTAAGAGACCATTTCTTAGTAGCGTAAACTTTGAGAAGAAGTTTGACTTTTGCCATTTTAGCTACATGGGAAATATTTCATTGTAATCTTGACTCTCTTTCTGCATATATTCTTGTGTCTCTCAAGAGTTCCATTAGCGTTGAATATTAAAGTATAAATACACATACAACCTACATATTTCCTTACAAGAGAAAGACTAGTAACATCCCATATTTTTGTTGATTCCATAGCTCCAATTTCAACATCCGCTGCTTCACACCATTTCTTGGATTTCTGAGCCTCAAAAAATGAAGTAGAAATAGAAATTTGTGTAATGATTATGTAAGAAAGGTATGAGGATATAGTTTTGAGTATGAAATAGAAGATGAAATAGGATGATATATGTACGTGTTTGTGGAATAACAATGATATTCTTGTAACTGTATGGGGGTTCTCTTTGTACGAGGGTGAGAAGTAGAAGTATGAATATGTGAGGAAGTACGAATGTTAAAGGGAATAGATTGAAAAGGAATATTATGCGAGGGATGAATATTACCTGAATACTCAGAATCCAATGGTGTGAAGAGATCAACAAATTTTGTTGATAGATTCTTCTTGGCCAAAGGAAAGACTTATTCATGAAAAACAACATTCTGAGATATGAAAATGTTGTTACTCTCCGAATTCATCAACTTATATCCATTATAACTCAAAGGACGCCAAAAAAAAAAGACTCCTTTGCTCTTGGAAGAAATTAATGTTTCCATTTTGGTGAAGAAAAAATCTTAACATTACCATCCAAAGGTTCTTAACTGAGAGTAATCCGAAGGTTTTATTGTCAGCTTAACAAAAGTTTTTTTGGTCCAAGATAAGCTGTGATGCGGTTTTTGTTGATCAAGAAAACATAAGTCAATATATAATCTCCCCAAAAGGGCAAAGAACACCTGAATGAAACATGAGAGCATGAGAAATATTGAGAATATGTTGGTGCTTCCGTTCTACCACAGAATTTTGTTCCGTTTCTGGACATGAATGAAAAGAGACAATATGAATTTCTCCTGAAAGTACTTGGTGAATCCCAATTCGGGGTGGATTATCTGATTTCATTTAATTTACTCTTGTGTTAAACTGTGTCTCAACTTGTTGAATGAATTGAAGAAATATACTAAGTAATTCATTTTTGTTCCGGAGTAAAAATATCCAAGTGGCTATTGAATGATCATCATCCAAAGTTAGGAAATATTGAAAACCTTCCATTGTTTCTACTGAAAATGGACCCCAAATGTCGATGTGTAACAATTGAAGATCTCATTACATATATTATTAGAGGAAGAGTATGGCAACTTCTTCTTCTTAGCCAAAAGGCAAATATGACAGTAATAAGATCCTTTATTCTTGTATCTTGTAGTTCCCAAAGATTCTGAGATGGAATCCAATCTGGTGAAGGAAAGATGACCAAGTCTCTTGTGCCATACACCAACATCAATGACTGCATTCACTGACATTTGAGAAGAACTTGTATCCAACACATAGAGATTTCCTATTCTCCTATCCTTACCAATCGTCAATGCCTTGGTATTATCCTGAATCAGAAAAGAAAACGGATCAGAAATAACACGAAATCCAATGTCATAGGTCAAGTCACTGATGCTGAGAAGATTTAGTTTGAATTCAGGAATGTCAAAAACATGTTGGAGAGATAGATGTTCACTGATTTGAACAAAACAACACCACTTATTTTGATGATAGAACCATTCAGATGATTCACTGGACTCATGAAAGAGATGCCTAAAGAGATAAAAATGTTTATGTCATATGAAACGTGATGAGTGGTTCTATAATCTTCACCCAAGTTTGAGGATGTAGTATTTCTGCAGAAACATTCTGCATACCAATAAAAATATAATTAGAGCGTGAGAAAGCAATATAATGATATCACTCAAATTACTCTATGAGCAACTTTACAAAAGATTTGGTTGTGTTACTTAGCGATCAAATCGACAGGGAGCGTGGGTACATAATAAACTCAATTCAGTCACGATTAAGCTAGGCAATAGAATATTTTGTGAGATCTCTATTTTGTTGTTTAATACTTGATCTTGATCAATAGTCCTTTTGTTTTAGCTGATTTTGTTCTTCGCTCGGCGCCGAACTAGTTTAGTTTGGGTGTCTCTTTTGTGGGTCTATACATGGTTAGGCTCAAAGTCCTTTCTACTAGAAATCAGTCTTCACCCGAGTTTAGCTTGGCCGGTGAATCGGCTTTTGGCTAAAGCTTTCTTACGGAAAGGAGGATGAGGATGATGGATGAAACTAAGTTGATGCAGAAAAGATTCAGTAGAATTTGGCGTTTTTATGAACGGTCCAATAAAGGAGCTAATTCTGTTTGATAGAGCAGTCCCTGAAGTAACAACCAGCGATTAAAGATTTTCATGTACCGGCGTGGAAGAGTCCCTTGTAGTGAGTGCAAGTTAAAGAGGATGGAAACGTAGCAGAACGAAGATTTTGCTGGTGATCTAATGAAGATTAGTCAGCAGTGGTTGGTCGGCGATCATGGTCGAAATCTTCACCGGCGGCAGAGCTGAAGAGTCATCCGATTTGCATTCTTCTATTTTTGACGTGTAGCTTAGGTTTAATTTGTAATATTCCATGTGTTTTGTAACCACGTGTTTTTTAGTCCATTAATTTGTACTCATACTCTTGTTATGATTTAGAGCTTGATTGTTTGTAGTTTTTGCTTTAGTTTTTGGTTTTTGTTTTTGTAGAAACCATTTTTCATCCAATTAAGATTTTGGTTTTTGTTTTTGTTTTTGTAAAAACTATTTGAATTGCCAATTAAAATTTTCAATAAATAGATTCCCTAAAATTTAGGGAAACTAGTTTTTGAAAAGTTTAACCAATTTATGAAGAAAAACCAAAAACCAACTTTTGGGAGCTTTTATGAAAAAAAAGAATTTTGATTTTATTTTGTAGAAACTACTATATTTTAATTAATTAATAATTAATAAATAATATTTTCATAAAAATAAAATTATCATAAAATATTTTATACATTAGATATTATTTAAACAATAATGTGAAATATTTTAATTTGTGTTTCATATCTGTAAATCAATTTATATATTTTATAAATAATATTATTTAATTTTAAAACTTAGCTATTAGTTTCTATAAACAAACAATTGAATTATTTTAATAATTATTAGTCACATTAAAAATAACAAATATTATAAAAACATAATATGTTTTATTAATACAATATATTGTATAATCCTGAAATATAAAATTGCCATTCAACTTTAAGAAAATATAAATAATTTATATAAGAAAATTTATAATTAGTTTCATAATTTTATGTGTTTTTATTTTTGTATAATTTATAATATTTATATAAGAAAAACTATTTATTCAAGTTTTTAAAATTAAAATATTTTATATAAGAAAATTTTCTAAGTAGTTTCAAATTTTTTTTTTTTAATTTTGTGTAATTTATATATATTTTATGATTTATATTTTATATAATATATTTTCATAAAAATATAATAATTAAAATATGTTATTTTATTTTATTTTAAAATAATAATCACAGTATTTTGATAAGTTTTAATTGTAAAATCTAAATATTTATGGCTATTTTGTTGTATTATTTTAAAGTAATCTATTAATTAATTTTTGAAAATAAAAAAAATACTGCAAAACCAAAAACTAAAATCAAAATCTAAAAACCAAAAACTAAAAAACCCAAAAGCTGGAAATCAATAACCAAAATTTAAAAACCAAAAACTAAAATCTAAAAAACTAAAACTAAAACTAAAAACTACTGAAACAATCATCACTTTAATAAAAGTAATGTTGACAAAAAAAAAAAAAAGATAATAGAAAAGAAAAAAGAAGAAGATAATATGCGGATGAATGGGTGGGCACAAGAAGCAAACATCACAGGCGGCCAGAAACCCAAATGGCTATCAGACGAACACCGATGGTAATCCTCATCTTCCTCGTCTTTATCTCCGGCGCCCAAATCGCTACCGCTGATGAGCCGGTCCCGGCGCCATGGCCACACCAATTTCATGCACTACTGTTCATGAATTACTCCGGAGACCTCTCGATGATTGACCTTTGGTACGACTGGCCCAACGGTCGTAATTTCAATATCATCCAGGAGCAGCTCGGTGGCATCACCTACGACCTCGAATGGAACAACGGCACCTCCTTCTTCTACACCCTCGACAGCTCTAAATCGTGCCGCTCAGCTCAACTTGAGGTCAGTTTTTATCTTCTAGACATTATTCTGTCACAGATCTTATAATATGATTAAGATTTGAGTGTGAATTTGAAACTCCTTAGGCCCTAACGGAACTAATAATGTTTATTTGATGAAGATTAAGCTCTCTGCAGATTTGGAGTTTGAACTTTTTTTTTTTGTTTCTTAGTACACTGCGTGTAAATGCTAACTGTTTCCAATAATCTTTGTACTTTGCATCATAAATGAAGTTATAAAACCAGTCTTTTGACGGTTATATTATTTGCTAGGACTAGACTGTTGTCTTAGCTCAGTGTCTTGCTTAGACTTGGTTGTTTGATTTCGATTATAGTCAAGTCAAGCCCACCCAGAGGCTAGAGTGTTCTTGTATGAACATGTAATAATTAACTAGGCTAACAATTATTTTTTTGTTTGAATAAGGTTGGAATCCTGCGACCAAACTGGCTAGATGGAGCCAACTATCTAGGTCAACAACTTGTGAATGGGTTTCACTGCAATGTATGGGAGAAAGTAGACTTTATATGGTACTATGAGGATGTCGAAACCAAGAGACCCGTTCAATGGATCTTCTATACAGGTGGTGATCGATGCCACTGTGTACGACTTTTAGGTTGTTTTTGTTCTAGCAAAATTCTTCTGTAACGGTGTGAATAAATACTTGCAGGGAGGGAGGCTCATGTGATGACGTTTGAGGTTGGCGCGGTTCTTGAGGATGAGAAATGGCAAGCGCCGGTGTATTGTTTCAACAAAGAGAAGAAGAGTTTATCAACTGAAGGATCTTTAAGAGAGTTTAGAGGATACAAAGGAATGGCTGTTTCGTAATGCAGCTGGTTACTGAAAGAATAAAAAAAAAGTAATGCTAGTTACTGAGAGCTTTTTTTTTCTAGGATCAAAATAAGAAGCAGGAGCACAAGAGAGGAGAAGGGTGAAATAATTTGGATTATGGTTATTATGAGCCGTCTAAAATCTTTGTACAACGGACTTGAAATGTTTTTATTTTAGATCTCTAGACTTGATCATCATTCCTTGGTGTAGTAGTTTCTTCTTCAAACCGAGAGATGTAAAATCGTCCACAAGGATTTTTTGTTCATAATGGACCAGGAAGCGGTAAGATGGTGGCATAATGTTCGGATGATATCTGGTTTAGTTATAATCTGATTGCCCTTCGCGATAGTGTAATGGCTATCATATCGAAAAAGTTCAGAGAGGAAGAGACCCTGAACATGTAAGACTGAAGCTTTTTTTTTTCTTTTTTTGTCACAGTGTAAGACTGAAGCTAGAAATACAAGTTCAGGTAGAAAATAGATTGCATCCACAAGGCCCATAGAATAGAAGGTTTGGCCTGCTAAGCCGGCCAGAGACATCAGCTCGTCTAAGTGGTCCCCGACCAAACGCGTAAGTTCAGCTTATGTTGTGGGCATTAAATCTGTGGCTCGACCAGGCCTCATTAAACCTCCCACACCAGCCACCTAGGAGGTACCAGCGATAGAGGTTCAGGCCAAGGTGAATATCTCAACAACCAGGAAGTATTTTTAGCGTGAAACCAATTTGCTAAGAAAGCTAACTCATCAAGGAATCACTGAGGCTTGGAAGTACCAGAAAAGATATCCGGACCAGAAAAATATGAATTTTACAAACCAGAGGTTTCCAGTCCGTCCATCTGCTAGCTAGTATCAACCTGTTGAGCACCAAAAGTACCTTCGGGGTAGACATGGCAGGCGGTTAACTTATAGGGCTAGTAGAGACTCGAGGAAAACGAACTGGTTTCGAATCCTTTGGATGGGTAGAGACCACTGAAAGGATTCAAGCCCATCCATGAAGCGGCATTCACAAATCCCAACCACAGTCATCAAGATGGAACTCTTAGATTTCCAACAAGCCAAGAACGAGGAGAAAAATCCACAGAATTATGAAGTTATGATCCATTCTCCAACACCGGCCATACCAGTTCTACGCTTGCTTCAATTGGAAGCTAACAGGTTCAATCAGATTCAAACCAGACATTGGAGACCAGGAGATCAATCTAGACATTCAGGAAGCTCACCCAGTGATCCAGAAGATTCGGACAAGTTCATTCCATGCACAAGAAAACACAAGATCAGAAGCGCACAAAAATGTGAAAAATACCAAAGACACGCACCAACAATACATCAACCGGCAGAGGTTCTTTCGTCAATATCGACACTGTATCCATTCCTGCGCTGGTCAATGGATATTGTCGGACCTCTGCATAAATCAAAACAGAAATATTTTCTACAGGTCCTCACATACTTCTTCTCGAAGTGGGTTGAAGCGGATTTCTACCCAACATTAAAGACACACTAGTCAAAAAATTTGTAAGGAAAAACATCATCTGTACGAAATCGTTGTCTATTACGGTTCTCAATTCATCTCAATGAGATTCCAATCATAACCAAAGGCCAATACCACCACCACCTCTAGTGATTACAAAAGTCATTATGTGTGTTGTTAGTCTTCTTATATTGTATTCATATTAAAATATGTGTGAACCTTAAAACCAATACAAAGAATTTGGTAGTTTTTGTTTGTTAAAAGATTAGGTAAAAAGAACTTGTGGGCAGTTATATCCTTAGAAGACAATGAAATAATTAGACTTAGGTTGAAGAAAATGGATTTATGTATTAATATATTAGGTTTACAAGGTATTTATAAGACAATCGAAACTAGACTAGGCTAGGAACAAAGCTAAAGAAAAAAATCAAAGTGGTTAAGCTGAGAGCTCAAGGCCGATAGTGAGTGGGCGTATCAAAGCATGAATGCCTTCTCTTTTCTCTCGTCTACTTTTCATACTTGTTCCAGTTGTAAGTTTGCTCCGATATCTTTCATACAGTTGTGGATTCCTCAGGATCTCTTGTGACTCGGTCGAGGTCGAGCGTGCTTCCTCATGTTGACTCGAGCCCGATCTTCGGCCCATTCTCTTTCCTTACAGCCCACTATCTTCTGGGATCGATTCAGATGCAAAATTTAATTATTCAGATGCAAAATTTAATTATTGGTCCCAACAATGTGGAAACCTATACACATTAATTATGGCCAATAAGAGCCTAGTTTGTTGAGAAACAGAGGTTGTGGGTGCAATTACATGAGTTTGCGAATGTGAGAAGCTGCAGTTTTAAATGTTATTAAGCGATTTGTACGATTGGTACAAAGATTAGAAACTGGTGCGTTTACAAGATATTTATGATTGATTGATTATCAGATGTTGCAGTGTTTTAATAATAAATTACTAATATTACACTATAACATTATAAAAATATCAAAAACATAATAATATGATAAAATATAATAACTATTAATATAACATAATTATTATAATACTACATTTATTTTTATTTCTTTTTTCAGTTTAGATGAAAGTTATAATTTCAATAAAACTTTTAAATTATGTTAAAACTTTGTAATAATATATATATTTTTAATATGTATATAATATATTAAGGTTTAATAAGTATATTGAATATTTTGGTTTAATTTTTATTTATAATATATTGATTTTTAATTTAAAATTTGAGAATATTTTAAGAAAATATTTTTATATTTCTTTATCCACTCGCAACTATCCACAATTGTAAACGCTAGTGATAATCAGTTTTTTGATTTTAAGAGATTTGGAACGGTTTGAAATATATCATTTTGAGATTATTGTTAAATGCCAATTATCGTTACCAATAAAAAAAGTTGTGTTTGTTGTGGTAGTGGGCAAACCAATCAGACCTTAACACATCAGTAATTAGATACAAAATCTATAATATAACTTTTGCGGATGGTATCAGAGAAACCAGTTAGACCTTAACATATCAGTAACTAAATACAAAATCTATAAGATAGCTTTTGCAGATGGTAGCGAGAAAACCATTTTAACTTTAACACTTCAGTAAATATATACAAAATCTTTTTTTTTGTCACAGAATCTATAATATAGCTTTTGAGGACGGTGGTGGCTGAGAAACTAGTCACATCATAACACATTTGTAAGTAAATATATAGTATATTCAAATCAAAACTACATCCTCTATATATTAATCCTAGATAATTACAACATATTTTCGTAGCCACGTGTTATCACTAGGTTGATTCTTAGAATCCTTAGAAAAATAAGTTGGTCCATATAAATATATATTATTTTTTCGTTAAACTAACAATCAAATTGATTAGTAGTATACAAAAGAATATTCTCAGTATTTCCTTAAATAAAAGCTACGAAACTACCCTATATGATTAATATATATATGACAATTAATTATTATAAATAATACATATTTGATAACAATTTTTGTATCCTCTCTCTTTTTGATTAATTTTATATTACTAAAAGAAATTAAAAAAAAATCACATTAAGCATATAATAAAAATTTAAATTTTTTTCTTATTTGTTATATTTTAATTTTTTAAAAGACTAAAATTACTAAAAATGGTAAACGTTCCACATTGAAAATTTTGGGATCAATGGTTTAACTTTTTTTTTTTGTTTAAGCAAGGTACAAATGATCAAAAATCGTATGAATATGAAGTTTCATAAATAGATATTCATATTATATACATATATATATATATATTAATATCATTAAAATTAAATTATATACTATATATAAATATATAAATATGTTAATTTCAAAATTTGCATTGAAAACTTATTGATATCTTAATATTTTAATTTTGAAATTTTTACTGATAAATCTCACTTTAAATGTTTTGTGATTAACGGTTTAAATTTTTGTTATAGTAAATATATAAATGTTAATAAAATCATATGAGTAGGAAGTGTCAACAATAAATATTTATATTAAAATATACTATATATATATTTATGTCAATATCCTTTAATTTAATTATATACCATATAAAATAAGTAAAATGATTTGCTTTGATTTATTTACCAAAAACATGATTATAAATAAGCAAAAGCATTGGTTTTGATTTATGTGCTTACTCTAATGTATATACTTTTATGTAAACAAATTATTTTTAAAATATGTGGTTTTTAATATGTTATTTAATCCTGACAATCCGAGAAATACACTTCTTCAAACTGAAGTGATTTATATTTTAAGCATTATATATATATATATATATATATATATATATATATATATATTCAAACTGAAGTGATTTTAATATTGTAAGCACTATATATATATATTATCTCGTTCAGATTAAATATTTTAGTCTTGATTTTTATTCCTAAAAGATTTTAATTAAATATCATGACAAGATTCTAATTATCTCCTTTTGAGTTTTTTCAAAGATGAGAGAATTGATCATTCGCCTAATATTTGTTTCTCCCTAATACCCTATCTAGCTATTATAATTGTAAGAGTGAGAGATTTGAACTATTTATTATAAGTTTTCTCGTTTATCATTTAATAAATCAAACAGTTTTTACTTTATACATAGTTTACATATACTAGAATGGTAAAGTATTATATGTATTTTTTATCGGTATACTCTTAAGTAACCAAGTTTCAAACCCGTAGGTTAATAAAATAAGTAATTTGTTTTTTTTGTTCTAGAATTAGATAATTTTAGACCGAACTTATGAATATATACTAGACAAATATTTATATTTCGAGTATGCACTTATATTTTATAACAACTTGATATATTAGATTTGAACACTAACCTGTGCTGGTGATTTTCTTCAAAAATTTTGATTCTTAGATATGTATATAGAGTCGAACTAATTTTTACAGATGTCTATCTTTTTAAATTGACACTTATGTAATTCACCGAATTCACAAATTTTTTTTTTAAAAGAAACAAAACTCATATCAGTGAAACAGAAACGAGAACTAAAGAACAATTTTATAGAGGTAGAAAATAAAATCACGTACGGAGAGTCAATAGTAAACAAATCGAGAGCAGAAAACCTAATCTCCTATCGTCATTTTACAGTCGATATTGCCTATCTGGTTTTTGTGATTTGGGTGAGCCGCAAAACTTAATTTTCTTTTATTCATATGAAGTTTTAAGGATAACTAAAATGATATGTAATATGTTAAATCTTTAACAACGATGATATATTTAAGAGACCAACATTTGTATTTATCATTTTACAATCGATAAAAATTGTATTGTTGCAAAATGTTACATTATTTAATAAAAAAACATTAGTATAAAAAACTCATCTAGTTTCAATACTAAAACACATGTATCATATTCAAGATCTAAAAACGTTCCACGGTCAACTCTCAGTTACTGACTTTAGAGAGTGGAGACAACAAACCAAACCCCAATGTCTTAACTTCCTAATTACTGTAATCAACTACTCGTTAATACTAGTTTTTCTAATTAATGTCTCTCTCTAATCATTACACAGGGATCTGTGAGCATCAACTGTTCTTTTGTCAGTTTCTGAAACCCACATTCATCGCTAAACGTCACCGTCTCCTCTTTGATTGCTCCGTGATTGCTCATCTTCAAGTCTCTTTTCTTTTTCTTTTTCTTGTCTCAGTCCCATTTTCGAATAGATCCATAACTCGACGAAGTTGAACAAAGGTAACACCTTTTTTTCTCAGAAGAAAGAATCATCTACAAAGTTTGTTCCTTTCCGGATTTTTACTTGTCGATTCTGTAGAAACTTTTCTCATTCTCTTCTGCAGTTTGTTGTTGTCTTTAGATTGGTTATGGATAAGGAAACAGAGGAAACCCTTAACTGCTTATTACCCTTTGGAGATGGAAACGACGCGATGATGATCAGTGACTTTGTTGGAAGGTTTTGCGACACGCAAGAGATATCACTCCACTCAATCTCCGACAATTTCCCTGTTGGATTCCCGTATCTCGGTCACTTCGGACACAGTCAGGTTCAGGAGAGCAACAAGAGCTCGTTACTGGATCCAGGTTCGGTTTCTGGAACAGGTAAGACCAGACCCAACTCCAGGAAGAGGAAGGAGTCTCCAGCTTCCTCGTCTCTAACAGCTTCCAACTCCAAGGTTTTAGTCTTGGGAATTAATGTGTATTCACTCGTGTTCTTGAATTCTAAATTCTAATGTTTCTGAGTTAATGTTGAGATGCAGGAAGAGAACAATGCAGCTGTGGCTGGCAAGCAGAATGAGACTGAAAAGAGCGAAAACAAGGACGAGGAGAAACCTTCTGAGCCATACAAGGACTATATACATGTCAGAGCAAGAAGAGGTCAGGCAACTGATAGCCACAGTATCGCTGAAAGGGTATGGAAAAAAAACTCAAATATGACTTGAAAACATAAATATTGCTGGTTTGTGATTTGTGACATTCAAGTTTGGAATTAGGCGAGAAGAGAAAAGATTAGTGCGAGAATGAAGTTGCTTCAAGATTTGGTCCCTGGTTGCAACCGGATTACTGGAAAAGCTGTCATGCTTGATGAGATTATCAATTATGTGGAGTCATTGCAAAGACAAGTCCAGGTATACTGTCTAATAGTAATCCGTTTTATATGTTTCTTAAACATGGGGCTGTGTGTTTATTATAACTGAATCTCTTGTTTACTTCTCCAGTTCTTGTCTATGAAGTTAGCAACTATTAATCCAAGAACGGAGTTCAATGCTGCTAATGCTATGTTATCTGCAGAGGTATTCTTCTGCTTTATGTTAAAAGAATGGGAGAATGTTCTGTAATTGTATCTGATGAGTAGATTATATATATGTCTTAGATGTTGCAGCTGGGAGAATCATTATCTTGTTCAGAGTCAAGATTTCCTTCAGAGTATTTAGCTGTTGGCAAGAACATTCTTAGTGAAGGATTTGTTCAAGCTGAGGTACTTTAATGTCCGCTTATAATTGTATACAGTCTTACTGTATTGCTTCCTCTGAAAAGCTTACTTTTGTGTTTTCTTAGGCGCCAGCTTTCTGGGAAAACGATCTGCAGAGTATTGTTCATATGGGTTTCAGAGATTATCAGCAACAGAGCATCAACTGTAAGCAAAAACATAAACAAAAATTTACATTGCAGAATATAAACAATGTGAAGTTTTGTTGTGTGATATCTACTTACATTGTTATTTGGTTATATGTGTCAAGGTTCTGAACCTACGGTTCAGATGAAAATTGAGCCAGAGAGATGATCTTACTTCTCTGTACATTGTCAAAACAAATGGTGAACGAACGGAACTGAGTAATGAGGGTCTCTGGAGTTAAGACTAATTCTTCTTGTGTCTTTTGTTTAATTCAAAAGAAAAAAATTCAGTGTCTGTAAAAAGAATAGTAGAACAAATCTTGTTGTATTATTATTACAGAATAAGCAGATTAAGTTTGTTTTAGGATGGATCAAATCCAAGCCCTTCCCTACTTGGATAACCTGCAATCAAAGAAGAAGACAATATTTTTGTTTACCTTGATAAAAGTTTTTAACTATTTATATGTACTAGATCTTTTATCCTTTTGTATAATTAAATTTTTATTTAATAATTTTATTCTATATTACTATTTGCGAAATGGTTATTCACCTTTGAGCTTAGAAGTTAGAGCGGCTAAAGTTTTTATTATTCTTAATGAATACTTTGATTTGTTAATATATAATTAAGCACAAATTAAAAATGAATTTTATTTATTTGATAATTATCATTATCTAAAAATAATTTCTATTGTGTTATAAAGTTTTTATTAAATTTAATGAATAATTAAATTTGTTAATATATACTTAACCATAAATTAAGGGCCTGACTGGTTCAAACGCAGCGGTTGCGGTTGCGGTTGCGGGTGTTTGCGGATGTGGGTGATTGCGGTTTCTAGCGGTTTTAAGAGTTTTGTACGACTGGTTCTGCGGTTAGAAATTGGTGCGTTTGCGGGAGACTTATGACTGGTTAACTACCAAATACAGCAGCGATTAAATAATAAATTAACAATATTTACATTTTATATAATTATAAAAATATCAAAAATCATAATATTATAATAAATATGTAAATTATATTTTCAAAGTTATAGTTTAAAATTTTTAAGATTATAGAAAATATTTTTATTTTAAAATTTTATAATATTAATTAAAATATAATAGATATATTTTAGTATTTTTATAATTCCATTTTAAAAATTTATTAAATATTTTTATTTTTGCATTTATATGGTTTTAAAAAAAAAGAAAAAAAAATTATCCTCCCGCAACCGCCCGCAACCGCAAACGCTAGCTGGAACCAGCTTTTGAATTTAAGAAGTTCGGAGTGGTTTGAAGCGATTTGTAGCGGTTTGTATGATTGTTTTGAAACGCTGTCAACCGCTACCAACCGCAAAAGCTGCGTTTGCGGGTGGTAGCGAGAAAACCAGTCAAGCTCTAAGAATCAATTTTATTGATTTGATAATTATCATTATATAAAACTAGTTTATATTTTGTTATTCAAAAAAAATATTTTACATCATAAATGTTTTAAAAATTAAAAAGAGATAAATTATGTATATATTTTTGTATATAATTTTATGTATACATAGGTGTTTTCATGTTCTTATGCGATAAAATATAAATGTGTATAGTAATTTATTTATACCACCTTCTAATCTAATAATATTATAATTGAAAATCTTAAAATCCCAACTACAATTTGAATTTTAAAGATTTTGAACAACACAAGACACATGAATATGGTGATGTTCTCCAAGTGACAAATTTAAATTTATTCTACACAAATTATGTTCCTTAAGTCGAAATTAGGGAAAACGGCTTATTCATGCCCGAACTAGGGGTTGCTGAGAGAATACATACCTCAACTTTTACTGCAAGTCGAAACATACCTACACTAATCAAAAATTTAAAATTCATGCCTGAACTATGGGTTGATAAAAAAATACATATCCCAACTCTTATTGCATGCCAAAACATACCTTAACTAATCAAAAATTTGAAATTTATGCCTAGTCTTTAGAAGTCAACGCTAATTTCAATCTATACTATTAATTTTGAAATAATTTTATAGCAACGAAGCTCTCACGTTAAAAAAACAGAGTGGCTAAAGTTTATGTTATCCTTAATGAATTTTTATATATATTCTATTATATAATAAAAAAAAAATTATATTAAAAATCTTATATATTTTTAAAAAATTATGATGATTCTTATATATTGTGTTGTTATCTTAAAATAATAGTTTACTATTGTAAAAGTAAAAAAAATTAAGAGACATGATTTTTGCAATATTATATTTTCTTAAAAATATAGGATAATTCTTATATATTGTGTTGTTATCTTGAAATAATATTTTACTATTTTGAAAGTTAAAATTTAAGATAAAAATAATATCTAAGTAAATATTAATGGAGCAATATATTTGTATAAGGATATTTTCTAAGAAGTGATTTTAAGATATATTTGTATATATAAGAATTATCTTTTTTTAAAATATAATATTGTAAAAAATCACTTCTTTTAATTTTTTTACTTTTATAATAGTAAAATTTTATTTTAAGATAACAACATAATATATAAGAATCATCATAATTATTTTAAAAAAATATATAAGATTTTTAAAATAAAATTCATTTTATTTAAAAATTCATTAAGGGTAACATAGAATTTAGCCAATCTAATTTTTAACGTGAGAGCTCTGTTGCGAAAAATTACTTCGCAAATAAAATTCATTTTATTATATAATAGAATATATATAAAAATTTATTAGGGGTAACATAGATTTTAGCTACTCTAATTTTTAACGTGAGAGCTCCGTTGCGAAAATTTACTTCGCAAATAATAGTATAGATTGAAATTAGCGTTGACTTCTAAAGACTAGGCATAAATTTCAAATTTTTGATTAGTTAAGGTATGTTTTGGCATGCAATAAGAGTTGGGGTATGTATTTTTTTATCGATCCATAATTCAGGCATGAATTTTAAATTTTTGATTAGTATAGGTATGTTTTGACTTGCAGTAAAAGTTGAGGTATGTATTTTCTCAGCAATCTCTAGTTCGGGCATGAATAAGCCGTTTTCCCGTCGAAATTATCTAAAAGTAACAGTCAAACACGTTTTAAAAAATAATAAGAAAATACATTTATTTTAAGAGTTCATTTTTCAAACATTTAGGCTCCTTCTCTAGGCCCTCCATTTTTATTATTATTATTATTCTTTTATCTTTCATCTACGGTTTCTTACTATAAAAATGTATAAAATAAATGAATTACTTCTGAATATTGACTTAGCCGATAAAAAATAACCGTAATCTACACTATACCAAAAGGATATTTTTCTTAATGTTCCAGGTATCCACGTACTTTAAAAATAATCAACCAATCATGAATGTTTAGTTCGCCACGTCATACCTGCTTTGGTTGAGACAATTTCGCGAGCCTACTCATTATGAGATGGTGTAGTCGCCTGTTAGGTTAGACATATAGCTTATTGATCGTTCGATGATCCTTGAGTTGGAAAATCCAACCTCCCTTCTTTCTAGAACAAAGTTTTGGAAACCTAAAGTTACATTGTCGATTTTAGTTAATGGAGGGAAAGACAAGATTTTCGATTTTCTTTTAGGATTCGGATTATCTACATAAATACACGAATACGAAAAAGAAAAAGATAATAAAATATCGATGGTTAATTGCACAGAGGCGTTTTATTGAATAATATGAATTGGGATACGGAGTTTCACCAAAAATAGGATGAACATGAAATCGTTAACAGTGGAGAATCACATAACAAAGCGGAAAACGTTCTAAGTATGAGACTTGCTAATCTTGCCACCGAAGTTCTAAATCCTCCTAAATTTCTGGATCACGGCGCTCCTCACTTTAGCTCTCCTTATATATGCTTGCTAGGTCGACTGGCCTTTCTTTTTCTGCCTCTGATCGAGTTTATCCTTTCGCGGAAATATTTTATTTTCTCGTTCTTCATGATTATCCTTCTGAACTTGACATTTATCTTCTTTCGCGAATATTTGATAAACCATCATAGTAGTTTTAGACTTATTCTCATCTAAAATCGTAAGTGAGCTTTTGCCGCATTTTTGACTTTTCAAGCTGAAACGTTTTTACGATTTCTTTTGAAGGGATCGCCTTCCATACGATGTCAGTTTTACGAAATAGTCAAAACTAATCGTATAGTCTAGATAACTATGGTGTTAAGTTAATCATTATCGCTTTATATGATTGATTCTTCAATCGAACTTATACGAGAAAATAAGAGACAGTTTGATCGAGACTCGTAGAAATAGCTAAGAGCGGGTTAACCGGGACCGGTCGCCTGATGGCGAGTTGGATTGGTCTATCCAACTTAAGGGTAGTCCAATTTGAGGTTATCCGCATGATGTGGTCATTGCTCGAGAGTTTTCTAATTAGGATTTTTCTGATATTAATGCTAGAAAATTTCTTTAAAAGATACAATCTGGGACGTTGATTTCGAGATTATCGTTTCTTGCCGCAACATATATGTAACTAATCATATTTTAGTGTGTCTCATATTGTTTCAGCCAAAAACATTTCATGCCATTTTAGCCAGGAAGGAAACTAAAGTTTGCAGCGATGAAGTCCTCACATTACATAAACGAGAATCAAGCAAATTGGTAAATATTATGTTTAATATATTTTAGATCTATGACTATGATTGACTTTGATATTATCAAAGTTTTAAAATATTTTAAGGTTTTTTTTAACACTTTATTTTATTGATCTGATTTATAACATGTTACACCATAGACGAATGACAAAACGACAGAGAATTTCCACACCAAAAGCTAGCAATGACAATCACAAATGCCACATTAGCTATACCTATACCAAACTGGTCTTGTTTCAAATAAATAGATTAGGTGTTCCCGTTCCCACAATAGCAGACGGACTTCTAATACCTTTAGCGAAAGCATGACAATCATTCTCATCATCTAGATAGGTCTTCTTCTTCATTGCATTTATCAAACTTGTCCAAAATTAGCTTCAGCCAAGCTACCATACAAGCTCGAATTACAAAGTAAAAATCAGATGGATAGCCTGGACTGATGCTTCAGATCCACTATCACCACCGCAGAATCACAGACTCAATGAAACAATGGAAACCATAACCAATCCCAAAATAAAATTAGATCCAACTCGTCAAACGAGAAAGAAGGACGAAAGCACTACAATACCAATTATTATAGAAAACTAAACTGCTTTAAAGAAAAGCATCGTGTAGCAATAATTATCATGAGGACGAGACCCAAAACGTAACCTAAAGCCGGTGAACATGAGTAACCTGTTGCTAAAAGACAAACGCTTCAACACCACTCCTATGAAGAGACCAACACAACCAAACAAGGCCATACAAATCAAAAACGAACAAGACCAGCGCCTTAGATCCGCTTTGAATTCTTGCACGATGTCGCACAATAATTGTAGATGAAACCACACCACAAGACACCGAGATCTGAGAAGGAAAAACAAAAGAAACAATCTAGAAAGGAAGAAGAGCCCCTCCGGCGCCAGCGAAGACTGCCAGTCACCGGAGAGACTGCAAGAAAGTTGGGAGGCGGCGGGGGAAGTTACAGAGAATTGAAAAAAAAAATATTTTAAGGTTAGCTATCATTATAACTCCCTCTCCAATTTCTTCATCGGTGTTTTTTTGTCATTTTTTTGTAAGTGTCTTTTCCATATTTTCTTTTATGTTGCTTTTCATAAAAATAAACAAAATATACATTTGATTATTGGTGAAAAGTTCATCTTTTTAAAACTCTATTTAGTGGAATTAAATAGTTTTCATTTTATATTGTAATGTTTGTTAAAAAGAAATTTTTTTATCACAACAATTATCATATACTAGACGTGAATTGCCGTAAGCAATTTGTACTCTTTCCAAATTTATGCAAGCTCCGAAACAGGAGAATTGGGATGCAGACATTTGTGTGGTACAATATCTGATATGGAATGGCGAATTCTTCAGAAAAAATTGTGTATAATGTTACTTAAGGCAATGCAGACTTTGACTTTGAGTGCTTGGTGTGATTCAGATTGAGGAGCATTTTCCATCACACGAAGATCTTTTAAACGGCATGGTTTATTCAGTTAGTTGGGTCACTGGTTTCTAGGAAAACATTCAACACAAGACATAGACTTTCGCTCGTAGACGGAGGCAGAATACAAAGCAATGTCGGATACACTTAAAGAGATGATTTGGTTGAAGAGTCTACTGACTACATTTGGCGTCTCCTTTGACAAACACAAACCAATTAAGATTCATTGCGATAACACTTCAGCTATTCATATGAGCAGCTAATCCCATTTTCCATAAAAGGACAAAGCATGTTGGAATTAAGTAACATTTCATAGGATATTAGGTGTTTTCATGCACCACTTTTAAAATTTAAATTATATTTTAAAATAACATTTCGGTAATTTTATATTTTATTATTTGCTTTATTTTAATAATATTTAATAATATTTACAAAAATATTTAATAATATATATATATATATTTAAAACTAATTTTGAAACGTTTTTACTCAATCATATTTCTAAACAAATTTAGATATTAAAAAAGACTAATGGTATTGAGATTAGAAAATTACAATTTTAGAAAAAACTGCATAAATTTTGAAAACTTTTTTAGTAATAAAAATGATATAATTTAAAAAAAAAATATTTTAAAATATTTTAAATATTATTTATTTATATTTCTACTATTAGTGATGATCTATGAGTAATATTTCAAAAACTTTACCGAAAATATAAATCAACATTAAATGTAAATGTTCATGACACAATTAACTTTAAGTCATGTCAGCATTGTTAATATTCTATGTCATAGTTTTTTTATTTCAAAATAAATGTGATGATGACACATGACAAATCACTTCTCAAATAATATCTAAGGGATGAGATCGTGAGAGGTTTTGTTACAACAAAACATGTTTCGAAAAAAAAACAACATGCCAATATTTTTGACGAAGGCACTTGGTAAGAAAGAAGGAATTTTCAGTATCTCTTATTAAGTTGGCGTTCAAAACCTACACTCTCCAACTTGATAGAGGGTATTGAGATATGTACATATCTACATTAGTTATGATTGGATATGATCGTATATTCTGTATATCTATTTTTTAGGATAGAAGCCTTTGTTAAAATAGAAGGATCTTGGACCTAAGACTCAATACATAAAAAATTTCCATGTACTTTGTTTTCTAGCAAAATATTTCCAATTTCTACTAATTCTTTATAAGAAATCTAAACTTTCCAAAATTCTGTGACTTACCCACAAAAATTTAAATTCAGAATCAACAATACATGTGTATATATATATATATATAATTGATTGGTAGGCAAAACGAAAAAAGAGAAAAAAATTTATAAAGACTGAAAAGTTTGGTGAACGAAAAAAAGGAAGAAAATGGATCCAACTTCCATCCCATTCTTAGCCATTACCGCGTGCGTTGTGGGACTCATCATTATCGCGGGTATTGCAGTTTGCTGTTATTGGTCCAAGAATTAAAATCGAGTACTGAATAACTATTATTTTGTTACAAATTAATTATGTCTTTTTTGTTAGTTTTCAATCAAGTTTTGTTTCGTTTAATGATATTGTAATTCTATTATATTTACATAATTAAATTATGGTTTGGTGTTTTAAGGAATCAAATCATTAAAGCATTTTCATCACTTATTTGATGTTTTCCATATAGTGTACAAATTATAACCAAAATCAAATGATTTTTTTGCTTGCTATTCATGAGAACTCAAAGCTCACAATTCCACGAATATTGAATTCCACGAATATTGAAAGTGAAAAATATCAAAAACATTAAGACACTTTCAGAGTTCTCTCGACTCTAGCCTGACCAGCACGAGAAGAGAGGATGATACCAACAATAAGACCGTACAGCGAAAGTGCTTCAGCAAATATGAGAATCAGAATCATTCCATAAAGAGCTTTGGTTGTTGTGCATTCGCTCTGCAACCACACAAAAATCACGTCACATTATTACAAAGCCAAACACATCTCTAAGTGGCATATGACAAGCAACACACATCACAACAACGTTTCTGTTCAGCTTCATAAACATGATCATTAAGAGAACATGGGTTTCATCAATTACCTGACACCGGCATCTCCGACAATTCCAATAGCCATACCGGCGGAGAGACCGGCAAGACCACAAGGAGACTACAAGGAGACCGGAAGAGAGATGGGCATAGCCATCGAATAGATAGATAGTAAGACTTGCCTTTGGGTTGATTCCATTACTGATGATATATTATGTAACTATATACACACACATACGTTATAACTTAACGTAGCTATATAAACTGAAACTGAGGTTGTTGTTTCCTTCTGAAACAAAACAAAATCAGATTTTTAGAAGATAAAAGTCAACATCACGCATAGCTGAAGACCTAAAGTACTCACCTTTTGACAACAAACAAAGACCCTTCAACATCCTTACGGCTCTGATTGAAAAGGAAAAAACCACACAGATCAGTCAGTAACAAAGCAGACATCAACAACCTCATACGATTAGTGATTGCAACTTACCCATTGACTGATCTCAATGTTGAATTCATAGAAGGTAGCATGAGCTGCTGTGATAAGGATCTCCTCATGAAAGGATCGATTCTATTACGAACAAGCTTTTGGGAGAGATGAAGAAGTTTGTTATACAAAATATCTTTTCTTATTTAGAAATGAACATTTACATTTGCTTATATAGTAAACTGTACACTAACCAAGACTAAACCACTAAGTTAAATTAGCTTCTAAACCGCTAAACCGGGTATGTATACCAATATGCCCCCTCAAGATGAGATTTCGAAAATGTTATGAAGGCTCATCTTGGACTTAAGATGATTGAACTGATGAGGAAACAATGGTTTAGTCATAATGTCTGCAACCTGATCAGCTGTGCGAACATGAAGAGTCTTGAGTGTACCTCGATCAAGCTGTTCCCGAACAAAATGACAATCATTCTCTATATGCTTAGTTCGTTCGTGAAACACCGGATTTGTAGCAATGTAGATAGCCGCAGTACTATCAGAAAATAAGATTGGAGTGGGTGATCGAACCTTCAGATCATTAACGAGTTTGATCAACCAAACCATCTCCTTCGAAGCCTGAGATAAAGCCCGATACTCTGCTTCTGCAGAAGAACAAGAGACAGTGTCTTGTTTCTGTGATCTCCAAGATATCAATGAGTCACCAAGAAACATAGACAAGCCTGAAGTAGATCGTCTACTATCACGGCATGAGTTCCAATCTGCATCAGCAAAGCCTTTCAGAGTCAAGTCAGCGGAAGTTGAGTAGAAAAGACCCTGTCCAATAGTTCCTTTGATGTACTGCAACACTCTATAAACCGCCTGAAGATGAGGTGACTTAGGAGCAGAAGAGAATTGACAAAGTCTGTTGACAGCATATGTAATATCTGGTCGAGTTATCGTAAGATACATGAGCCGACCAACAAGACTTCGATACATCTCTGGATTGTCAATAGGAGTCCCCTCATCAATAGACAAATGAAGATTCGGAATCATAGGAGTCGAGATTGGCTTACATCCAAGCATTCCTGTTGCGGTAAGAGTCTCCAAAGCATACTTTCTCTGACAAATAGAGATTCCCTTACTGCAACGAGCTATCTCGAGTCCCAAAAAATACTTCAAAACACCAAGGTCTCTCAATTTGAATTGTTGAGACAAGTCATGAATCAACCCTTTGGATATAGAAGCACTTGTACTTGCCACAATAATATCATCCACATATACTAACACCGCAAGGAAATTTCCATCAGCACATGTTTTAAGAAATAGAGTGTGATCACCTGTTGCTCTCGTGAAGCCCAAACGTAACAGAGCAGCAGAGAACTTAATGAACCATTGGCGTGATGCCTGTTTTAGACCATATATCGATTTGCGTAGGCGAAAAACAGACCCCTTTGGCAATGTGATTCCTTTCCTCTCTGCATACTCCTCTGGAATCTTCATATAGATTTCTTCATCTAACTCGCCATTTAAAAATGCATTTGAAATATCCAGTTGATGAAGAAACCAATTTCGAGAAGCCGCTACTTTCAACAGAAAACGTACTGTTGTCATCTTAGCCACGGGGGAAAACGTCTCTGTATAGTCCAAACCTTCTTTCTGAGTAAAACCCTTAGCTACTAAACGAACCTTTCGTCGTTCAAGGGTTCCATCGGCATTGAACTTCAAAGAATAAAGCATTTTACACCCAATAGCTTTCTTCCCAGTCGGTAAAGAAGTAACAGACCAAGTATTTGTATCCTCCATTGCTCCAAACTCTTTATCTACGGCTTCACACCACTCTTTATCATCCTTTGCCTCAGAAAATGAATGAGGAATAGGGATTTTGGTGATGTTATTGATGTAAGACAAATGAGAAGTGGAGATTTTAGAATAGGATAATAAAGATGAAATAGGATATGTGACGTTAGAATCCAAGTTAAAACAATGATAATCCTGTAAATGGGCAGGTTGTTTCTTGATTCGAGTAGAAATTTGTGGTGAAAGATTAGGAGATGGAGAAATATTTGGTGGTGGTGATGGTGATATATGTGAGGTACCTGAGGACAAAGATTGTGGTGATGTGAAGAGGTGTAAGCCGTCTTCAGATAAAGGACTAACAGCCATAGGGAATATCTCCTCATGAAATATGACATTGCGAGAAATAGAAACCTGATGTGTCTCCAAATCCAACAACTTGTACCCCTTGTAGCCAGAAGGATACCCCAAGAAGACGCATGCTCTCGATCTAGGCTGAAACTTGTGTCTCTGTTTTGGTGATGTTGAACCATAACACAAACAACCAAAAGTTCTTATCTGATCATACAACGGTTTCTTACCAGTGAGAAGTTCATGCGGAGTCTTGCTGCCAAGTAAAGGAGAGGGTGTCCTATTGATAACAAATGCTGCAGTCAACACGCAATCTCCCCAATACGCCAAAGGTATTTGGGACTGAAACATGAAGGCTCTAGCAACATTCAATATGTGCTGGTGCTTACGTTCGACGACTGAATTCTGTTCCGGAGTCTCAGGACAAGAGTGAAAAGGTAGAATCCCTTTCTCTTTGAAGAATGCCGTGAACTTAAGCTCGGGTGCATTATCAGATCGAACAGACTTAACCTTCACATTGTATTGATTCTCAACAAGCGTAACTAATGCAGGGAATACTGTAAGAACTTCACTCTTTGTACGCATCAAATAAATCCATGTTGCTCGAGAATAATCATCCACAATCGTCAAAAAATATTTATATCCATCAACTGTCTCAACTGAAAATGGCCCCCAAACATCAATGTGTAAAAGCTCAAAGATCGAATTACACATATTGTTTGAAGAGGGAAAAGATAATTTCTTCTGCTTCGCCAAATGACATATATGACAATAAGCATTTCCTTTATTCTTCTGTCGTGTAGTTCCCAAATCCTCTGATATCAGATCAAGTCGGGAGAGAGAAGCGTGACCGAGCCTGTTGTGCCAAGTTCCAATATCCACAACTGCATTAACCAGTGTAGAATTGTCTTCAACATCGAGCACATACAGGTTACCAATCCTTCTACCCTGACCAATCATCACAGCCTTGGTACGATCCTGTATTTCACAAGAAGAAGGATCAAATATCACCCTAGAACCTTGATCAGTCGTCAAGGAACTAATACTGATAAGATGTAGACGAAACTCAGGTATAAACAAAACATTTCGGAGAAGAATGTGTTTGTTTAACCGAATGTTGCCAATGCCACTAATCTTGATCAGAGATCCATTTGGTAAATTCACAGAGCTTTGAATAGATGTATCCAAAGTAGTAAACAAAGACCTATCATGAGAAACATGATGAGTAGCTCCTGAATCCAAAACCCAAGTCTCATGTCCCAAAATATTTTGAGATACAGTCAAAATACCAATGAAGCAAAATGTAGACGGAGAGAAAGCGATACCCGTAATCTCATCATGAGCTTGAGAAGTAGAAGCTTCATTTGTATGCGAGACTGTAGTGTTCTGTAGCTGAGAACTGAACATAGCAATGAACTTTTGGATCTGATCCTTAGTGAGATTGCCAATGAGTCCATCAAAATTAGCAGACTTCACATCAGGCTGAGAAGACAAGTTCATCTGAGCGGCAACAGGTAACAGTTTCTGGAGCTTATCAGGAGTCTTGCCTTTAGATAGATAGCCTGGTGGAAACCCATGCTTCTTATAACACCTCTCTGCTATATGACCAACTTTGTTGCAGAACGAGCAAATAGGCTTGCCTTTATGCGCACCAGATTGGACATAACATATAGCTGAAGAAGCAGGAGTTGAAGTAACAGTCTGAGATACCTGAAAAGCAGCCGGAGAGATAGCAGTAGCAAAACTCTTCTGACTGTCATCCTGGTCCAAAATGTTATAAACTTCAGTAAGAGAAGGAAGCGTCTTCTTCATAATGATTTGACGCCTGATCACAGCATAAGATTCATTCAACCCTGCCAAAAACTTCACAATCTTAGCACGCTCCGCTTTCTGCTGAAGTCTTTGTGCTTTACCACAGGTACAAGGATCATCAGCTTCTTCACAGTTCTCCAGATTACTCCACAGCGTCTTGAGTTTGGTGAAATAATCCGAGAGAGTCAAAGAACCCTGACGTAAATCCTGAATCTCCTGCGTAAGGTTGTAAGTTCTAGGCAGATTTGTCATATGAAACCTACTGTGTAAATTACGCCAGATATCAGTAGCATCATTCAGTCGAAGGATACTACGATAGATCTGAGTCGAAACCGAGTTAAGAATCCATGACTTAACAAGGCTATTGCATCTAGACCATATGCGAAAGTTTAAATCGGATTCCGGAGGACGAGGTAACGATCCATCGATAAAACCAATTTTATTCTTCGCATCTAGAGCTATCTTCAAAGCAGCTTCCCAATCATCAAAGTTAGAGCCATCAAGTTTGAGAGAAATGAGCTGTAAACCTGGATGATCGGAAGTATGCATAAAGAACGGTGAGTGAATCGAATCCGTGGGAACAACACCTGTGGAAGCTCGCATAGCCTGAAGATCCGGACCAGAAGACGCCGGAGAAGCGATCGGAGCATTCCGAGACGATGAAGTTGTGGTACGGTTCGATCGACGAGGAATCTTCTTCACTGACACCATCAAAGCTTGAGGAAGAACAGAAAACGAGCTTGATCAAGCTAGATCATGCGAAAATCAAGCTCAATTTCAGCTCTGATACCATATTACGAACAAGCTTTTGGGAGAGATGAAGAAGTTTGTTATACAAAATATCTTTTCTTATTTAGAAATGAACATTTACATTTGCTTATATAGTAAACTGTACACTAACCAAGACTAAACCACTAAGTTAAATTAGCTTCTAAACCGCTAAACCGGGTATGTATACCAATAGATTCGCTAGAGACCTGTGAGATTAAAGAGGATAACTCCGTTACATGTATTGTTTCAGACAGTGAAGAAGAAGATGAAAGAGCGTATTAGAAACTGCAATTGCCATTAGCGCTGGAGACGGAAAAAAGACAAAGAAGGACCTAATGGAAAATGTCGTGTTTCATCAAGTATACCCTTATGGGCTAGAGAAAGAGATGATTTGGGCCCAACAAAACGCAAAGCCGTACGAATTGAGTGTTTTTAAAAGAATGGGACACGTGGCAGCGTTTCCTCCCCTATTTAATGACGTGGTAGCACCAGGAGGGAGGAAACACTACTTTATATACTAAGAGTTAGCGCAGGGCTATTTTTATTTTCAAATGTTAACCATATAGTTATTTTTTGAACGTTGTATTCTGAACAACAACAAATTCTGAATTGTATGTTTGTGTGAATACATATTTCTTTAGAAAAAATCAGAAAACTATATATTTTCAGATAGATGTTTGATATAATTTTTCCTTTCTTATATTATATATTTACTTATTATTTTTTTTTATATTGTAAGACAATTCTCTCAAATAGATCTTTTAAATTTTTGTCACAAAATAGCATTCAATAAGGAAAATGACCAAAATAGCCTCTTTTATTTAAAAATATTTAATTTTTAATTTTTATATTTAAAAATTTGAAACCATATCCTCAAAACCCCACCCCTTAACTCTAAACCATAAGTCTATGTTAATTAACCATAGCGTATAAATGTATTTTTACTCTTTAATAAGTTTTATTTTGATCATTTTTCTCATTTATAGCTATTTTGTAACAAAAACTTAAAAATGGCTATCCTAGGGAATTTTTCAATATTGTATATTTATTTATTCTAATTTTCTTGTTTTTATATCAAATGATAATATTACGATAGATGTTTAATGTAATATTTATATTTCTTATACTATATATTTGCTTATTATTTATTTAAATATACATTTTTCCATTTAACTATATAATTTTCAGATAAATATTAAATTAAATTTTTCCATTTTTTATATTGTATATTTACTTACTGTTTATCTTTTATTATTTTTTATATTTACTTATTCTAAATTTCTTGCTTTTATATCAATGATAATATTACAATATATATTTAATGTAATATTTTTTTATTTCATATATATTATATTTGCTTATTATTTATTCTTTCTTATATTTTATATTTACTTATTATAATATTTAACATTAATATTCACTTATTTTATTTTTAAATAATAAAAATGTAAAACAATACCTTTTTGAGATAAATGTGTAATGTAGTTTTTCCACTTCTTAATTGTATTTTACCTATTGTTTATTTTTCTTATATTGTATATTTACTTATTCTATTTTTTTACTTTTAAATCAAATGATAATATTATTTATAGATGTTTAATGTAATATTTATATTTACTTATAATTTATTTTATTGTATGTTTCTCAGCTTTGTTTATATTTTCCTTATATAGTATATTTACTTATTCTAATATTACGATAGATGTTTAATATAATATATTTCTATTTATTATATTGTATATTAATTTATTATTTATTTTACTATACATTTCTTAAAGAGATGTTTAATTTAGTTTTTTCATTTATTAATTGTATTTTACCTATTGTTGATTTTTCTTATATTGTATATTTAGTTATTCTAATTTTCTTGCTTATATCAAATGATATTATTATAATAGATGCTTCATGTAAAATTTAATTTTCTTATATTGTATGCTTATTTTTCTTATATTTTATATTTACTTATAAAAATATTTGGAAGTAATAAAAATGTAAAACTCTACATTTTTCAAATAGATGTTTAATGTAGTTGTTTTGTTTCTTATCTTGTGTATTTACTTTTTTTTTAATTGCATATTTACTTATCTAACTATTTTTATTTTATATCAAATTGTAATATTATGATATATGTTTAATGTAATATTTTATTTCTTATATTTTATATTTACTTATTATTTATTTTATTATAGTTTTTTTAGATAGATGTCTAATGTATTTTTTGTATTTCTTATAATGTATATTTACTTATTATTCATTTTTCTTATATTTTATATTTACTTATTCTAATATTATAATATATGTGTAATCTAATATTTTTATGTTGGATATTTACTTATTATTTATTTAACTATACATTTTTCAGATATATGTTTAATTTAGTTTTTTCCATTTTTTTGTATTATATTTACTTATTGTTTATCTAAAATTATCGTTCTTATTTTGTTTATTTATTTAATCTAATTTTAGTTGCTTTTATATCAATGATAATATTACGATATATATATTTAATGAATTATTTTTATTTCTTATATACTATATTTACTTAATATTTATTTTTCTTATATTTTATATTTATTTTTTCTTATATTACGATAATTGTATAATATAATATTTCTATTTTTTTATATTGTGTATTTAGTTATTATTTATTTAACTATACATTTTTCAGATAGATGTTTAATTTAGTTTTTTTTTTTCATTTCTTAATTGAATATTTACTTATTCTAATTTTCTTGCTTTTATATAAAATGATAAATGATGATAGATATTTAATGTAATATTTCTATTTCTTATATTGTATTTTTTTCTGTCATCTCTATGGAGCATTGGAGCCTCAAAAGCTAATTTTTATTAGTATAGATTCATATATTTTATATTTAGTTATTCAAATATTATAGTAGATGTTTAATCTAATATTTTTTATGTTGTATATTTACTTATTATTTATTTCACTATACATTTTTTCAGATATATGCTTAATTTAGTTTTTTCATTTTTATATTGTATATTTACTTACTGTTTATCTTTCTTATTTTGTATATTTATTTATTCTAAATTTCTTGTTTTTATATCAATGATAATATTACGATATATATTTAATGTAATATTTTTATTTCTTATATACTATATTTATTAAATATTTTTTTCTTATATTTTATATTTATTTATTCTAATATTACGATAATTATATAAATATAATATTTCTATTTTTATGTTATGTATTTAGTTATT
The DNA here is from genome assembly GCF_020379485.1 of Brassica napus. Lineage (NCBI taxonomy): Eukaryota > Viridiplantae > Streptophyta > Magnoliopsida > Brassicales > Brassicaceae > Brassica > Brassica napus. The sequence goes on along the minus strand of NW_026016772.1, from coordinate 13,379 downwards.
ATTTATTTTACTATGCAATTTTTCAGATAGATTTTTAATTTAGTTTTTTTTTTCATTTCTTAATTGTATCAAATAATAAATTATGATAGATGTTTAAGAGAAAAAGACCAAAATAGTAGGGGTGGGCAAAAAAACCGAACCGAACCGATCAAACTGAACCGACTGAACCGAAACTGATTCGAACCAAATCAAAGTTTATTTCAAATCATTCGGTTGAAGATTTTCCCAACCCGAACGGTTCAGTTCAGTTCAGTTTAAACCAAACCGAACCGATAAACCGAAGTGTTTTATAGTTATTTAAATTAAAAATATTAGTAAATTAAAATCCTAAGATTAAGCCCACGTAATTTTTTTACACTAACTAAGAAAATCCTAATATAATTTGATTTCCATGAAACTAATATAATTTATTATACGGTTTCATGCTTTTGTGTAACCATTATTGTATTTCTCTCAAGACGTGTTCTGTTTTCAATTTTGTTAGTGAAAAGAACAATATGGAATCGTGGGTGTAGAGTTATAGTAAAAATATAGATAAATACTCGTATAGTATATATATAACATATACTAATTATTGATTCGTTGCAGCTTTTTTTGATGATATCACATGGAAGATGACTTATTACATGCTTTTTTTAATTCTTAAAGACAAAAATATTGTTTTTTTCTTTTTATTTAGTTAATTTTGGTTGATTGAATTCTTATAAAGTTATAAACTATATTTGTAACATTTTAAAAGGTTTTTATTTTGGTTTTATATTAAATTTAATTTACATACTTAATTTTTATTATGACCAACATGATTATTCATGACAACCATACATTTATGTATTAAAACATAATTTCTTGTACAATAAATAAACTAAGAAAAATCCGATTAAACTGAACCGAACCGAAATACAAACCGAATTGAATATGAACCAAACCGAATATAAACCGAACCGAACATAACTGAACCGAAATCGATCCAAACCAAACTAACTATGGTTTACTTCAGCTGAAAAAAATCTAGAACCGAACTAACCAAACCGAACCAAACTCGAACCGAACCGATAAAATAACCGAAGTGCCCACTCCTACAAAATAGCACTAAATCAAGTTTTTGTTCCCAAACTAGCACTCAAGGCCAAAAGTCACAAAAATAGCACTCAAGGGGTGGGGTTTAGGGTTTAGAATTTAGGGTTTAGGGTTTAGAGTTTAGGTTTTAGGGTTTAGAGTTGAAAAGTGAGGTTTTGGGGATAAGATTTCAAATTTTGAAAAATAAAAAAATTTAAATTTTTCAAAAGATAAAATGATGTTTTGGTCATTTTAGTTTTTGAGTGCTATTTTTGTGATATAAACTTAGAAATGTGTTATTTTGGAGATTTGCCCGATGTTTAATGTAATATTTATATTTCTTATATGGTATATTTACTTTTTATTTATTTTTCCTTATATTGTGTATTTACTTATTATTGTTTAATGTAATAATTCTATTTCTTATATTGTATATTTACTTATTATTTATTTTTCTTTATATGTATATTTATTTTTTATTTTTTATTTTTTATTAATGACACATTTCATCTTTTAGAAAAAGTTTTTTTTTTCGCTGATGTGGACGCTCTATGGAGCCTCAAAAGCTCAATTTTATTAGTATAGATACATTTTTCAGTTAGATGTTTAATATAAGTTTTTTATTTTTTAATTATATATTATTATTTATTCTAATTTTCTTGATTTTATATCAGATGATAAATTATGATAGATGTTTAATGTAATATTTCTATTTCTTATAATGAATATTTACTTTTCATTTATTTTTCCTTATATTGTATATTTACCTATTATTGTTTAATGTAATATTTATATTTCTTATGTTGTATATTTACTTATTATTTATTTTTTTTATATGTATATTTATTTTTTATTTTTTGTTAATGCCACGTGTCAATTTTTAGAAGAATTTTTTTCCGTTGATATGGATGCCTTATGGAGCCTCAAAAGCTCTCTTTTATTAGTATAGATATAGATAGATAGATTAGATAGAAATCTGACATAAGCATCTAACAATGATTATTCATTTATAAATACCAATGATAATTGTACAATGTATACCAATAATGACTTTTATTTGGAATATAATTATTTAGATGTATATTGTATTCTGTTAGAAAAACATTATATTTGAGTAAATTTAGGTTAGGTTGTTAAGTTATTAATTCATGCTCTTAATATGATTTCTTTATAGTAGATTAAAAATAGGATTCTAAATTAATAAATTAGATAAAATAGACCACCTCGCTATTTTATGCAACCACCAACCAAGATATCTGTCCAATTTACAGCTTAACCCAGTCCAGCTATCAGTTCAATCCGAGTAAAAAATTGTTTGGGAGATATGTAATTTTGATGAGCAACTATTGTAGAGTTTAATTAAAAAAAAAATTAAAACAAAATTCTAGTGGGACTTGGTGAATCCTAAATCATTAAAGAGAAATTAGGATTCCTATACAAACATAACTTGCATATTTGTACAGACGGAACTTTGATTTTTCAGATGTGTATTTTTTTAATGTCCATTCTATCCTTATGTCTCTTGCATTGCAACCTAAGATAAATACATTTGCAAATCGTATATTCCATTTATCACGTATGAGGAGAGAGAGACTATCCTAACCACTACAATCAAACATTTTCTTTTGAAATAACTATTTCATCTCTTTTATCTCTTTGGTTTCTCGTCCAGACAATCTCTCATCTCTCTCAATCTCTTTGGTTTCTTGTCGTAACCATCTCTAATCTTTCTCAATCTCATTTTCTTTTCACATTTTTCCCTGTTCATCTCTGTCGTCCAATAAAAAGAAAGCTACCTTGAACGTCTTTACCTCAAGCTACCTCTTCTCCACCGCAAATGATCGGATCTATCATGAGTCACCGGATCATCTCCGCCGTGTTTCTCTGCTGAGGTTGTCATGCTCAGATTCAAGCGTCGCCGTCGTGCTCATCCTCGCTGTTGTGCTCATCCTCGCCGTCTCTGTCTCGTTACGGAAGAGATAGAGCAAGAATGGTGATTTCTTCTGTTTTCCAACACAAGCCCTCCATCTTTGGATATTCTTGAGTTGGCCCCAATATTTCCAAGTGCACAAAAAATGTCACGAATCAGTCCAGATTTTCAGATTCTACATTTCAAACCCTTGAAGAATTTCCCGAATGGTTCTCATAGTCTTAGATGTTTCAGTGTTACAATTCAAGTTACCATATTGAGATAACTAATGTATATTACCGGCTAAATATAACCAAAAAAGTCAAGTAAAATCTTAACCGGCTATTTCACAAATTACAACATTAATTAATATATATTACCGGCTAACTATAACAATGTCAAGATAATTAGTATATATTACCGGCCTAACTGTAACAATGCCGGGACAATTAGTATATATTACCGGCTAACAATAACAAAAACAATTCAAGTACAATGTTAACCGGCTAAACATCTAATTTTAATCATTTGTATTATGATTTGTTAATAAGTTAATTTTATGTTTAGCCGAACATGTAAATCTAATCATATGTTTTGTGATTTATTAGTGAGTTTATTTTTTTTTTTCGATTTGATACAAATAACAACCATTAACTGATCAAAATAGCCGGTAAATATAAATTAAGTACCAGCTAAATTGTAAAGTATACAGATAAATCAGAATATAAAAATGCTAATTAAATCAAGAAAAATAATCATAGAATAATGCAAAATTGCAGGGGCTAGTTTTGCAAAAACAACAAAAAATGGATCCATGCCGTGAACTTGCATCGATCGAATTGAGAAGATCCAACCGCTCGATTCATCATGCTCGAACCGCATCACCCGATCCAGCCCAAGATGTGCAAACTGATCGCTTACTGAAGATCATTCTACTCGATTCAATCTTCTCGACCTAAGCCTCATCTTGTGCGCCCACGATCAAACGATGGAGATGTGACCGCGGCGAGAAGAAAAAACGTGGACACGGTACCACTATGGTGCGGCAGAGATGTGGTCACAACAGTGAGACAGAAACATGCAAAAAGATAAACTGATCATAAGAACACCAGTGATCGGAAAAAACGTGACGGCAGAACAACAAACTAAAGCTTAGAGGTGAAGACATTACATGTAAATAAATATAAGTATATTTCTGTTTATAAAAATATTTTCTCAATTTATACATATATCATTACGTGTGTGTATATATATATATTTATAATATATGTTGGTTCTTTATATAAACTAGGTAAAAAACCCGTGCGATGTCGCATGGACACTCATTTTATAAAAATAAATATCCACATATTTTGATATATATGTTTAATACAAAGATAGTCATAACAACTAAATTTCATTTCCAAAAATAACGTATATTTGATATAAACATATATACTCAAGTGAAAAAGAAAAAAGAATCATTTGTATACTTTCTTATTATTAAAAGCTAAAAAAATTTCCGCTGCTTACCTTTTTTTTAAATGAACTATTTTGGTTTAACAAAGAATATATATATATATATATATATATATATATATATATATTTTTTTTTTTGAGTGGAAAATTACCTAGATATATGTCCATTTTGTCTAACTCGTTGAAGATCTTTTATCCACCAGTTATTTTCTTTTGTAGATTAATGAAAGAAAACTTGAATTTAAAACATAATGTCAAATTGTATTTATAGAGAAACGAAACAGTTATTAAACTAATTGGTGAAAAGACATGATCCTTTAACAAATTGTATTTACAGAAGAACGAAACAGTTATTAAACTAATTGGTGAAAAGACATGACCATTTAAAATGCAACTATTCATTTCGGACGGGTTTTCTGCTACACATATTAGATTGGATGAAGACATTATAATGGCCGGCATTGTATATATTCTTGACTGGAGCTTTTCATTATTATTTTCTGTAGAGACCACAATTGGTAAAAGGGAATATGCAGTTTTTCTCTGTTGATCAACAGCGGAGTCAGGCCCTTGAAGCACATGCTGCTTCATTTGCCCAGTTCAAGGTGAACTATCCGGTTCTTTTGTGTTTTCATTCTATGGTCTGATCTTGAATTGTAGTATAACAAGCAACATTATTAATGAGAATCCTTCTATTCTTATGTCCTTTGCAAGTAAGAGCTTTAACGTTAGACAGATAACATCAAAATTGAAAAGATTTAAAGGTAGAGACTATTTATAGATTTTAGAAATTTATTTGAATAGTCACAACCTTTCAATTTGAATAGTCACATTATTTCAATTAAAAGTAGTTATTTTGAAAAAATACTTATAAGAACAGTCACAACTTTTCACGTTTTAAAAGATATTTATATGAATAGTCACAACTTTTAGACAATTTTTAGAAAATATACAACCTTTCAACATAGAATTTTTAAAAAAGACACAACTTTTTACACATATTTTACAAAAGACACAACCTTTCAACATAAGTGGATTCACAACCTTTGAAATTAATTAAGATTGCTATTATTAGTAGATATTTATACTACCTGATTATTGAAAGGGAAAAATGGTAAAATATTGCAGACAAAATCTCTGACAACCATGTTTTCTTGGGCTTTTCTATTTTTGCAAATTTTTAAGTATTGTATATTTTTCCTGTAAATTGCTCATCATTAAATTTACCCCAAGAGAGACTCAAAGTTCAAATGACAAACACACGACACCTTTCTTACAATGTTGTCTTTGAGGAGATTACCAAGTACGGGGGCTAAAAATATCCTTATGTTTATCGTTACGGATCTAATTGGCTTTAACTATCCCAAAATATATAATATATGTATGCAATACACCTTGTGCATGATATGATTAACAAGCACCGACAATAAGTAGGGCTCTCTGCCGAATTGGTCGATGATCTAAAAAAAAAAAAAAAACAAGAGCAGCTATTAGAAGAATGACTGAATCAAATCATCTATGCATTTGGTAAAGATTATATAATAAAATAATAGAAAGAGAACGGACGGATTTAGAAAAAGAGAGGTAGCCCATATTTGGATATGGCCACTGCTGGTTTTAAGGTGAGAGGGCAGCAGCATCTGCGTTTAAGAAGTAGTCCGAGTTCTCCATCGCCTCACAAACCCACATATCGTTTTCCACATCCTTGGCTCTTTTATTAGATTGCAGAAACCCTACCTGCCAAACAACATTTATTATAACAATGTGAAAGGCTCTTGCAATTGATTGCATTAACAAGATTTTGAGTTTTACACAGATCCGACAAGATTATGGCTAATGAGGGGGCTGTGGAGGTCATCCATGGATGATGTTCTGAAGCTTATAGCGAGAAGTCTGTTTTGCGATTTTCCCTGAATCTGAATATTGTAAGGATCCATCTGTAAAAAACCCCCACTGCTTCTTTTGGTCAACATCCGTGTACGCATTTCCAACATATACAACGTACGCCGCCATATCAAATTCACTAAAAGGATGATGATTATATAAGATATTGTTAGATAAGCAAAAGTACGTTTGGTAAGGGTGAACATAAACAAAAGCTATCAACCTTCCAAGAGGAATTTCACCAAGATCCAACAATGACAATCGATTTTACGGGGGTTTGAAAAAGGGCCGAAACATAAACATACAGAATGAGATAGATTTAGGTATGTCTTCAGAAAGGCCACAAAACAACTTACTGAAATCTTTCAGAGCTTTTGGAGACAAAGGCTGCAATCTTGAGCTAGATCCTTTGGCATTAAGTACAGTGTTCTGAATCTATGTTCATTGGTACCAGCCCCTTCATTGCGTATATTTTCCCCTCTGTCAACTCGGTTCTCTGTCACAGTGGAAGTAAGTGGCAACTGTTTTATGAGTCTACAAAAACAAAATTTCTCAACCATGTGGTCGCATTTCTGATACGAACTCGCCCTGAAATCTAAAACTCATATGGAAAAGGTTCTGTAACTTATATAACGCATTAGAAAAAGTGCCTGGAACCATTCAGAGACTAGGCATTTTCAATATACTGTGTCTGTTGGATTCCAGATTGTTAAAATGGCCTTTCTTTTGGATTGGGTGTCCATCATAACTTAAGCTCGTCAGTCCAACAAGCCTAATCCTCATGAATGGAGTGACATCCCTTTCACTAAGCCAGAGCGTCTTCCAGAGCTTTGCAACTGATTTTTCCATTCTTGTTTCCCATGGCCGCCTGAGGTTTTGAGATTGAAACAGTTATTTTAATTTAGACTGAAACGACCTTTAAGAAAGATTCACAGTATCTACCTCAAACTTTCTTTATATCTATTGAAACAGTTCAACTCTTCCATACTCATATCTGCCATTAGGAAATCAGGTCAGCAGCAGACTCTAACAGCTTAAAAGCTTGGCTCCTTCTTTGCTGTCAGTATCGTTCTGGCTGTCGACACCATTGATTCCTCCCTGGTACTCACATATAAGACCCTCTATAAGATCTGAGCGCCTACAGTCAGTCAAACAGAACATAAAAAAAACTGACAAGTAAGCTTGAGAAGAACTGCAAACTGTAGCTCGTCTGTTGACTAGAACAATAGAAATATCCCTCCACATTCAGAAAGGCCAGAAGATTTGTTATCATATATAGATTGTATGTAACCGAACCTTTCTATCTTCGGTTAGTTACTGATGACACTCCATAGACAAGAGATTCATATTCTGAATGGATCACATAATCGTCACTAAAAGTTGTTCTCTACAGCTAATATAGAAACTTGCCTCTGGTATGCAGCTCGATCATTCTCCATTCCATCCTCTCTGATCGAACTACTGACTTCTTTTCACCTAACCTGTAATACCACGCAAGTCTAAGTCTTTTTGCCATAAGTATACAGCCAGAATTTTCTTTTATACTGACTTTTCCTTGTATAGGATAGGGTATATTGTTGTAATTCCAGCTAACGTTTTAGGCACAGGGCCCCATTGCACTTGATACAGTTGAGAGCCAGAGGGACACCAACTTCTTTACCTTGAAGAAGAGATCAAAAGACAAATAAGGGAAAACAATTTGAAAGCACAAAATGCTATGAAATAAGCAACTCAGAGGATGTAGTAGTGAGGTACACAGCATAAAGCTACTTACAGAATCCTAGTCGGTCCGCCCAGTGAGCTCTGTATGTCCCATTAATATTCAACAACAAAGAGATTGTATTCGAAATAGCTGCCTGGAAGTTTGGGTGAATGCAACCATGAAGAAACCAACATGGGAGGATTTTAACTAAAAGTCTAAAAGAAAATTCAAAGTCTAAGAAACCTCAAGAGGTGATGTTGGGGTACTCCAGCCAGAAAGTCGTGCCCCAAGAATCTTCAAATAAGTAATAGAACGTGAGCATGCTGGAAGTAAATGATCTGACCAAAAATATGTATTGCCAGACAAAAATTTAAAGCTTGCAAGAAATAACTTACCCGAAGCTTCTGCCCAATAAACAATTTTCCAGCATTCAGCTGTTTGCAGCATGACATCCAGAGCAGCATTTATCGAGTACCTGTGAATTTTGTTTTAAGAAAAAATCCATGAGGAAGAAGCAAGAAACAGGTTTTGAATACACAATAGCAAGTTCATACCACCCATCAGTGAGTTCTATTTTCACATTGTTGCCACTATCAGAACCATGTGTTTCTCGAGTCCTCTGGATTAATAGCAGATATGCAGAGACCATCATTGAGGAAGCGGAGGCATCACCACTCAGAACCTCTTTATTGCAGAGCAGTGACCATGATTGCCCTTCTCTCATATCTATGTAGGTATTTTAATCATGTTAGACTTTGCAATTAGTTCAAGTAAAACAAGTAAAAAAAAAAGGATATACTGAACGATGGAGAAAACCTATATCTTAGTTCCTGGAGGACATTGGTGATCGTCAGAAAGTTTCCTCTGCATTTGGCTGGGTTATGTCTCGTAGCATGCGAGTTTCCAGACGATCCACCTGTAGTGATTGGTGACCACCTAGTGCATATACATGTAGAGATAAATAGATAATAGGTGTAGAAATTATTGCTCACTCTGACTGTCTATCTAATAAAATTAGAGTCACGTGCAAGACCATTAGTACGTCTGATACAATACGCAAACAAGAAGGGTAACTTAAAAGTTAAAGCATTTCAAGGAACGGATAAATTACTCTCTAGATGCACATTGTAAGGAAGCACCAGATTCTGCAACATCTGATGAAAAGTTTCAGCTCCACCACGCTTTGAAGAAGAAGACATCACCAAATGCATATTATCTGCATTACTGATTTGATTCGTCTGACATGTTCTGGCCACAGCCATCTAAAAACATCCCGTAAGCGTGGTTTGAGTGAATGAAAAACGATAAGGTAAATATATTATATATATGAATATATATAATAATATATATATATATAATATATAATATATATAAAAACCGGAACATGTGAAAGGGACGAAAGGGGTATACCGTGGTCGTACTCTTGGACACATTCCAAAATAATCCTTGATATATATTCTTGGAGACCTTTCTTCTTCAGTTCTTGTAGAAAGCACCCTTTTTGAATATGTGTATCACAAGATACTACAGAAAAAACTGATAATAGACAGGACCAACAGTTATAAATCTGAGAGGCAACCAAATAAAAAAAGGTTCCTGCAATATATTAACCATTTGAAGGATGCTGGTCATTTTTCATTAGAGGAGGTTAGTTTTAAAGGAGGAGGTTCTCGGCCTTTTAAAAGCGAGGAACGGAGACTGTCTTTCCCCAGTCTTTTCTTTTTGGCTACTTTCTTGTCTATTGTTACTGTTAGCATGAAGCTATATCATTGCGATTTGTGATATCGACAAGTGGCTGGTGAGCTTGCTTCCAAATTGTGTAGATCTGGAATGAAACCGGTCCCATGGTATATTAGTACTGCCTTATCAGATGCTAAAGGCGTGTTACCATGTGTCTCATCAACAGCCGCATCAAATTTCTTGATCAAATAACCCGGAAGCTACGTCCTCCAATTTGACTGATCTGAATTGCTTGGAAGAAGATTGAAGAGGAGATATGAAACTATTAGATGTATGCTTGTTGCTCTCATGAGCAATATCACCACCTAATCCATTATCTTTCTGGGGTGTAACAAAGTGATCAACATCGTCAAAGAAAAGGCCCTAACTCAGGGTCCCCCAAGAAGGCTTCTGGCACGATTCAAGGCTTCGACAGACACTGACAATGATCTCCCACCAGCAGTTTGAAACTTTGTTTGAGGAACCTTTGGAGATGAACTCAAAATTTCAATCTTTTCCCAGATACATTATGTCCTCCTGGAGTTACAGAACGATGCTCAGCACCAAACGTCTCAGGAGTCCTTACCCATGTTGCTGGTGGGAAGAAGGCAAACGGTGGTTCACGTGTTTGAATACACTAAACTCATCTTCTTCTTCTAGTCCTAACAATTGCTTGGCTCTTGCCATACCAGCAGAAGACACGTTAACCTTCTTGTTAGAACAGTCTGGAAACAAGAGTTGGGAACACCAAACCCACTCTCCCTGGAGAGAGCGACATCGTCTACACAAATAGAGAAGGCAAGTATAATAGCTATCACTGTTAGCAACAAAAAAAAATGTCAATTTAATAGTCAGTCATCCACTTGACAAGTAAGATAGTAAGTTGATTCCTTCTTCTCAACAAACAGCGTGAAATAACAACAAAGAACATTCAAAACGTTTTTCTGAAGCATTTCACCTATCTAACACATGTCTAAGAAAAATAAAAGAGGTTTCCTTCCTGTAAAACTAAAAGAAAGGGACCTGAATCTGATAAAATCGATTTGGCTCTGGAAGCGAAGAGTCTTTAAGAGCAACAGATTTGCCCAGAGCAGTCGTGACATTGTTGGCTTCGATTCCTCTGGTTCTATAAGTTTCGAGCATCCTTTCCATCAAACAATCATTTATTTATTTAACCTCCCTCACCACATGAATAACCAATCGACAGAAAAAAAGAATCACCTCGGAGCAAGAGATCCGCCATGGAAGGTAGAGGGGGAGCTGTGGTCGGCGGAGAATCGGATTTGCCCGACTGAAGAATCCGGCCAGCTGCATCCCACCGGAAACCGTCGCCGCTTGAATCGGGTAATAGCTGCCACGTCGACATTCTGCGATTTTAGGGTATTCGTTTAGCAGCAGCTGATGAAACGATTTTAACATTTCTGGCAAGGCGGGAAAGTATAAAAAGATTTGGGGGCCGGAAAATGAAAAACGGAGGCGCTTTGTACAGTGGCGGCTTTGTAGGGGAGAGACGACACAGCGTTCAACATGGAGACAAGTGACTTGCACGTCGTTTTAGTGAGATTGAAACGGCACGAATCCTAGTAAGTGAAAGTCTGAATCGTTAGGGGAAGGAAGACGGAAAAGTTGAAAAAGACGCCTTGTTTTATATCTCTAAACAAGGTCAATGTAGGAAGGACCCGTATCAAAGCCTGGGTAGACCACCCAAACCATATCTACTCTTCTAATTGAGAAATATCAAACTGAACCAGGTAATTATAAAACACTACAGCTGTCAAATTTTTTTTTAATAAAACACTACTGAAAGAAAACATTTTGGACACATGAACTAAACCAGTACTAAACTTAAACTAAACTGATATATTTGGATTCAAATAACCAAAATGTGTAAAGTATCAAATATCAGAAACATATATTAGTACCTCACATCCAACTTACGAGGTAAAAAAACTGAAAATTGAATCGCATATTCCAGATACTACTAAAAATTATCTGATTCATTATTAATATATAAAAATAAAAAATAACTATTTAACTAGTTTATTTGTAATCACTCATTTGTTAATAAATCCATATAATAGTTATTTATGCACTTTTATGGTATACTATAGCTGCTTTGTTTTCTATGAAAATGCTAAAGCAGAATATCATATTAGATCTGTGTACTCGCGGATTGTGTAATATTTTTTCTTCTAAATTATGTTTAATGTAAAATAATGTTAGGATTAAAATAATCATCGAATATTGAAAAAAAAAAGAAAAAAGATTAACGATGGCTATTGGTACCCTTTTCTTTTAGTTTAATTGATCAACTTTTGATGGATGAAATTGAAAGGTTCAGCATTGCTTTCATGTAGGTAAATTTAGTTTTTTCATCCTTGTAAAGCTTGCTCGTCAAATCATTAGTTAAAGAAAATGATTGTTCACTTTTCTTTTTGTCCAGAGATAATATTGACGACAAACAGTTTTGTTGACAAAACAATAAGACTTTGGTTTTATATAATAGTAATTTACGCAATCCTATAAGAGCACTTCCAAATGTAGTTCTTTTTAAGAGAGTACTAGATTTTGACCCGCGCTTTGAAAGCGCGGAATTTTTCTTTTCGGTTCTACTTCGGTTGTTGTTTTAAGTTTTTAGGTTAAAGAGATAAACTGTTTGATTATGTATAGATTTGGCTCAAATTTTTGACCTGATTAGTTTTTGTGATATTTGTTACATTGATTCCGTTCTTGTTTTAGTTCTAATTTAGTTAACTTTTCAGTCTACAAATATATAAATCAAAGCGCAGGATTTTTTTTTGTCATAATTTTTTTAAATAAAAAGATATAAAACCATTCGATTATGTATAGATTTGGCTCAAATTATTGACGTGATTAGTTTTTGATATTTGGTACATTGATTCGGTTTTGGTTTAGTTATAATTTAGTTCAATTTTTCATATTCATAAATATATAATTCATTCTGATTTATATGGACATTTTTTCTTCTTTACTTTTGTATTTTGAGTTTGGTATGTTTTAGTTTGGTTCGATTTTATAGTGGAGGTTTAAATTTATTTTAAAAAACTTGTTTGCATTTGATCATAACCAGTGTTTTTGAAACCCGACCCGGACCTGCCGCGATTGAACCGGTAAACCCGTGTGACCCAGAAAAAAGTCTGGTTTTGGTTTTGTGAAAAATTCAATATTTAGAAACCCGCAAAAATCCAATAAAACCTAGAACTCGATACCGGTTGTTGACCACCAAGTGAACCAATAATACTTTTTTTCTTTTTTTTTAGTTAAATTATGTTTTTAGATTATGTTTTATATTTTCAGTTTATAATTAAGAAGTTAGGTGACTGACAAAAAAAAAAGTTAGGTTTTTCCTTTTCACTTTTATATTTGTGATTTTTAGATTTTGATGAAGATTTCACTATACCACCTGAAGAAATGAAATGAAAGATGGTAGTGAGAACCAAAATTAGTTGATGTGATTTGATGTTAGTTTTATTTCGTTATTGACAATTATACAATGATTTTTTTACTTTTGGTTATTTGTATTGAAGTTTTAATTTATTATTTACATTAGTATATTAAATATTTATAAATTTTATGTCTTGATTTTTTAAAGATATCATAACTCTTACCTTGTTAGAGAAATTTTAAATA